>NC_138552.1:82054461-82179037 GCF_964273705.1 Natrix helvetica
GGTATGGTTAGGAGGGGTCACGCCTTTTGAGCCAGTCTTATGTACATTTCCTGGGGAAATACATGGGTAAATCCCATTGGGGAAAATTCTACTTAGGGTTAGGGTTAGCTCTCCATGAATTCGCAGACCAAAATGGACATCGCCATTGGATTCGGAGTCCATAGGTATGGTTAGGAGGGATAACGCCTTTTGAATCGGACTTATGTACATTTCCTGGGAAAATACATGGGAAAATCCCATTGGGGAAAATTCTACTTAGGGTTAGGGTTAGCTCTCCATGAATTCGCACAGCAAAACGGACATTGCCATTGATTTGGAGCCCATAGGTATGGTTCGGAGGGGTCAGGCCTTTTGAGTCGGATTTATGTACATTTCCTGGGAAAATACATGGGAAAATCCCATTGGGGAAAATTCTACTTAGGGTTAGGCTTAGCTCTCCATGAATTCGCAGACCAAAATGGACATCGCCATTGGATTCGAAGTCAATAGGTATGGTTAGGAGGGATAACGCCTTTTGTATCGGACTTATGTACATTTCCTGGGAAAATACATGGGAAAATCCCATTGGGGAAAATTCTACTTAGGGTCAGGGTTTGCTCTCCATGAATTCGCAGAGCAAAACGAACATACCCATTGGATTCGGAGTCCATAGGTATGGTTAGGAGGGGTGACGCCTTTTGAGCCAGTCTTATGTACATTTCCTGGGGAAATACATGGGAAAATCCCATTGGAGAAAATTGTACTTAGGGTTAGGGTTAGCTCTCCATGGATTCGCACAGCAAAATGGACATCGCCATTGGATTTGGAACCCAGAGGTATGGTTCGGAGGGGTCACGCCTTTTGAGTCGGATTTATGTACATTTCCTGGGAAAATACATGGGAAAATCCCATTGGGAGAAATTCTACTTAGGGTTAGGGTTAGCTCTCCTTGAATTCGCAGAGCAAAACGGACATCGCCATAGGATTTGCAGCCCATAGGTATGTTTCAGAGGGGTCACACCTTTTGAGTCGGATTTATGTACATTTCCTGGGAAAATACATGGGAAAATCCCATTGGGGAAAATTCTACTTAGGGTTAGGGTTAGCTCTCCATGAATTCGCAGACCAAAATGGACATCGCCATTGGATTCGGAGTCCATAGGTATGGTTAGGAGGGATAACGACTTTTGAATCGGACTTATGTACATTTCCTGGGAAAATACATGGGAAAATCCCATTGGGGAAAATTGTACTTAGGGTTAGGGTTAGCTCTCCATGAATTCGCAGACCAAAATGGACATCCCCATTGGATTCGGAGCCCATAGGTATGGTTAGGAGGGGTCACTCCTTTTGAGTCGGATTTATGTACATTTCCTGGGAAAATACATGTGTAAATCCCATTGGGGAAAATTGTACTTAGGGTTAGGGTTAGCTCTCCATGAATTTGCAGAGCAAAACGGACGTCGCCATTGGATTCGGAGCCCATAGATATGGTTAGGAGGGATCACGCCTTTTGAATCGGATTTATGTACATTTCCTGGGAAAATACATGGGAAAATCCCATTGGGGAAAATTCTACTTAGGGTTAGGGTTAGCTCTCCATGAATTCGCAGACCAAAATGGACATCGCCATTGGATTCGGAGTCCATAGGTATGGTTAGGAGGGATAACGCCTTTTGAATCGGACTTATGTACATTTCCTGGGAAAATACATGGGAAAATCCCATTGGGGAAAATTGTACTTAGGGTTAGGGTTAGCTCTCCATGAATTTGCAGAGCAACACGGACGGCGCCATTGGATTCGGAGCCCATAGATATGGTTAGGAGGGATCAGGCCTTTTGAATCGGATTTATGTACATTTACTGGGAAAATACATGGGAAAATCCCATTGGGGAAAATTCTACTTAGGGTTAGGGTTAGCTCTCCATGAATTGGCAGACCAAAATGGACATCGCCATTGGATTCGGAGTCCATAGGTATGGTTAGGAGGGATAACGCCTTTTGAATCAGACTTATGTACATTTCCTGGGAAAATACATGGGAAAATCCCAATGGGGAAAATTCTACTTAGGGTCAGGGTTCGCTCTCCATGAATTCGCAGAGCAAAACGAACATCCCCATTGGATTCGGAGTCCATAGGTATGGTTAGGAGGGGTGACGCCTTTTGAGCCAGTCTTATGTACATTTCCTGGGGAAATACATGGGAAAATCCCATTGGAGAAAATTGTACTTAGGGTTAGGGTTAGCTCTCCATGGATTCGCACAGCAAAATGGACATCGCCATTGGATTTGGAGCCCATAGGTATGGTTCGGAGGGGTCACGCCTTTTGAGTCGGATTTATGTACATTTCCTGGGAAAATACATGGGAAAATCCCATTGGGGAAAATTCTACTTAGGGTTAGGGTTAGCTCTCCATGAATTTGCAGAGCAACACGGACGGCGCCATTGGATTCGGAGCCCATAGATATGGTTAGGAGGGATCACGCCTTTTGAATCGGATTTATGTACATTTACTGGGAAAATACATGGGAAAATCCCATTGGGGAAAATTCTACTTAGGGTTAGGGTTAGCTCTCCATGAATTGGCAGACCAAAATGGACATCGCCATTGGATTCGGAGTCCATAGGTATGGTTAGGAGGGATAACGCCTTTTGAATCAGACTTATGTACATTTCCTGGGAAAATACATGGGAAAATCCCAATGGGGAAAATTCTACTTAGGGTCAGGGTTCGCTCTCCATGAATTCGCAGAGCAAAACGAACATCCCCATTGGATTCGGAGTCCATAGGTATGGTTAGGAGGGGTGACGCCTTTTGAGCCAGTCTTATGTACATTTCCTGGGGAAATACATGGGAAAATCCCATTGGAGAAAATTGTACTTAGGGTTAGGGTTAGCTCTCCATGGATTCGCACAGCAAAATGGACATCGCCATTGGATTTGGAGCCCATAGGTATGGTTCGGAGGGGTCACGCCTTTTGAGTCGGATTTATGTACATTTCCTGGGAAAATACATGGGAAAATCCCATTGGGGAAAATTCTACTTAGAGTTAGGCTCAGCTCTCCATGAATTCGCAGACCAAAATGGACATCGCCATTGGATTCGAAGTCCATAGGTATGGTTAGGAGGGATAACGCCTTTTGAATCGGACTTATGTACATTTCCTGGGAAAATACATGGGAAAATCCCATTGGGGAAAATTCTACTTAGGGTTAGGGTTAGCTCTCCATGAATTCGCATAGCAAAATGGACATTGTCATTGGATTTGGACCCCATAGGTATGGTTAGGAGGGATAACGCCTTTTGAATCGGACTTATGTATATTTCCTGGGAAAATACATGGGAAAATCCCATTGGGGAAAATTGTACTTAGGGTTAGGGTTAGCTCTCCATGAATTTGCAGAGCAAAACGGACGTCGCCATTGGATTCGGAGCCCATAGATATGGTTAGGAGGGATCACGCCTTTTGAATCGGAATTATGTACATTTCCTGGAAAAATACATGGGAAAATCCCATTGGGGAAAATTCTACTTAGGGTTAGGGTTAGCTCTCCATGAATTCGCAGACCAAAATGGATATCGCCATTGGATTCGGAGTCCATAGGTATGGTTAGGAGGGATAACGCCTTTTGAATCGGACTTATGTACATTTCCTGGGAAAATACATGGGAAAATCCCATTGGGGAAAATTGTACTTAGGGTTAGGGTTAGCTCTCCATGAATTCGCAGAGCAAAACGAACATCCCCATTGGATTCGGAGCCCATAGATATGGTTAGGAGGGATCACGCCTTTTGAATCGGATTTATGTACATTTACTGGGAAAATACATGGGAAAATCCCATTGGGGAAAATTCTATTTAGTGTTAGGGTTAGCTCTCCATGAATTCGCAGACCAAAATGGACATCGCCATTGGATTCAGAGTCCATAGGTATGGTTAGGAGGGATAACGCCTTTTGAATCAGACTTATGTACATTTCCTGGGAAAATACATGGGAAAATCCCATTGGGGAAAATTGTACTTAGGGTTAGGGTTAGCTCTCCATGAATTCGCAGACCAAAATGGACATCCCCATTGGATTCGGAGCCCATAGGTATGGTTAGGAGGGGTCACTCCTTTTGAGTCGGATTTATGTACATTTCCTGGGAAAATACATGTGTAAATCCCATTGGGGAAAATTGTACTTAGGGTTAGGGTTAGCTCTCCATGAATTTGCAGAGCAACACGGACGGCGCCATTGGATTCGGAGCCCATAGACATGGTTAGGAGGGATCACGCCTTTTGAATCGGATTTATGTACATTTACTGGGAAAATACATGGGAAAATCCCATTGGGGAAAATTCTATTTAGGGTTAGGGTTAGCTCTCCATGAATTCGCAGACCAAAATGGACATCGCCATTGGATTCAGAGTCCATAGGTATGGTTAGGAGGGATAACGCCTTTTGAATCAGACTTATGTACATTTCCTGGGAAAATAAATGGGAAAATCCCATTGGGGAAAATTCTACTTAGGGTCAGGGTTCGCTCTTCATGAATTCGCAGAGCAAAACGAACATCTCCATTGGATTCGGAGTCCATAGGTATGGTTAGGAGGGGTCACGCCTTTTGAGTCGGATTTATGTACATTTCCTGGGAAAATACATCGGAAAATCTCATTGGGGAAAATTCTACTTAGGGTTAGGGTTCGCTCTCCATGAATTCGCAGATCAAAACGGGCATCCCCATTGGATTCGGAGCCCATAGGTATGGTTAGGAGGGGTCACGCCTTTTGAGCCAGTCTTATGTACATTTCCTGGGGAAATACATGGGTAAATCCCATTGGGGAAAATTCTACTTAGGGTTAGGGTTAGCTCTCCATGAATTCGCAGACCAAAATGGACATCGCCATTGGATTCGGAGTCCATAGGTATGGTTAGGAGGGATAACGCCTTTTGAATCGGACTTATGTACATTTCCTGGGAAAATACATGGGAAAATCCCATTGGGGAAAATTCTACTTAGGGTTAGGGTTCGCTCTCCATGAATACGCAGATCAAAACGGGCATCCCCATTGGATTCGGAGCCCATACGTATGGTTCAGAGGGGTCACACATTTTGAGTCGGATTTATGTACATTTCCTGGGAAAATACATGGGAAAATCCCATGGGGAAAATTCTACTTAGGGTTAGGGTTAGCTCTCCATGAATTTGCAGAGCAAAACGGACGTCGCCATTGGATTCGGAGCCCATAGATATGGTTAGGAGGGATCACGCCTTTTGAATCGGATTTATGTACATTTACTGGGAAAATACATGGGAAAATCCCATTGGGGAAAATTCTACTTAGGGTTAGGGTTAGCTCTCCATGAATTCGCACAGCAAAACGGACATTGCCATTGGATTTGGAGCCCATAGGTATGGTTCGGAGGGGTCAGGCCTTTTGAGTCGGATTTATGTACATTTCCTGGGAAAATACATGGGAAAATCCCATTGGGGAAAATTCTACTTAGGGTTAGGCTTAGCTCTCCATGAATTCGCAGACCAAAATGGACATCGCCATTGGATTCGAAGTCAATAGTTATGGTTAGGAGGGATAACGCCTTTTGTATCGGACTTATGTATATTTCCTGGGAAAATACATGGGAAAATCCCATTGGGGAAAATTCTACTTAGGGTCAGGGTTCGCTCTCCATGAATTCGCAGAGCAAAACGAACATCCCCATTGGATTCGGAGTCCATAGGTATGGTTAGGAGGGGTGACGCCTTTTGAGCCAGTCTTGTGTACATTTCCTGGGGAAATACATGGGAAAATCCCATTGGAGAAAATTGTACTTAGGGTTAGGGTTAGGTCTCCATGGATTCGCACAGCAAAATGGACATCGCCATTGGATTTGGAACCCATAGGTATGGTTCGGAGGGGTCACGCCTTTTGAGTCGGATTTATGTACATTTCCTGGGAAAATACATGGGAAAATCCCATTGGGAGAAATTCTACTTAGGGTTAGGGTTAGCTCTCCTTGAATTCGCAGAGCAAAACGGACATCGCCATAGGATTTGCAGCCCATAGGTATGTTTCAGAGGGGTCACACCTTTTGAGTCGGATTTATGTACATTTCCTGGGAAAATACATGGGAAAATCCCATTGGGGAAAATTCTACTTAGGGTTAGGGTTAGCTCTCCATGAATTCTCAGACCAAAATGGACATCGCCATTGGATTCGGAGTCCATAGGTATGGTTAGGAGGGATAACGACTTTTGAATCGGACTTATGTACATTTCCTGGCAAAATACATGGGAAAATCCCATTGGGGAAAATTGTACTTAGGGTTAGGGTTAGCTCTCCATGAATTCGCAGACCAAAATGGACATCCCCATTGGATTCGGAGCCCATAGGTATGGTTAGGAGGGGTCACTCCTTTTGAGTCGGATTTATGTACATTTCCTGGGAAAATACATGTGTAAATCCCATTGGGGAAAATTGTACTTAGGGTTAGGGTTAGCTCTCCATGAATTTGCAGAGCAAAACGGACGTCGCCATTGGATTCGGAGCCCATAGATATGGTTAGGAGGGATCACGCCTTTTGAATCGGATTTATGTACATTTCCTGGGAAAATACATGGGAAAATCCCATTGGGGAAAATTCTACTTAGGGTTAGGGTTAGCTCTCCATGAATTCACAGACCAAAATGGACATCGCCATTGGATTCGGAGTCCATAGGTATGGTTAGGAGGGATAACGACTTTTGAATCGGACTTATGTACATTTCCTGGCAAAATACATGGGAAAATCCCATTGGGGAAAATTGTACTTAGGGTTAGGGTTAGCTCTCCATGAATTCGCAGACCAAAATGGACATCCCCATTGGATTCGGAGCCCATAGGTATGGTTAGGAGGGGTCACTCCTTTTGAGTCGGATTTATGTACATTTCCTGGGAAAATACATGTGTAAATCCCATTGGGGAAAATTGTACTTAGGGTTAGGGTTAGCTCTCCATGAATTTGCAGAGCAAAACGGACGTCGCCATTGGATTCGGAGCCCATAGATATGGTTAGGAGGGATCACGCCTTTTGAATCGGATTTATGTACATTTCCTGGGAAAATACATGGGAAAATCCCATTGGGGAAAATTCTACTTAGGGTTAGGGTTAGCTCTCCATGAATTCGCAGACCAAAATGGACATCGCCATTGGATTCGGAGTCCATAGGTATGGTTAGGAGGGATAACGCCTTTTGAATCGGACTTATGTACATTTCCTGGGAAAATACATGGGAAAATCCCATTGGGGAAAATTCTACTTAGGGTTAGGGTTAGCTCTCCATGAATTCGCACAGCAAAATGGACATTGTCATTGGATTTGGAGCCCATAGGTATGGTTAGGAGGGATAACGCCTTTTGAATCGGACTTATGTATATTTCCTGGGAAAATACATGGGAAAATCCCATTGGGGAAAATTGTACTTAGGGTTAGGGTTAGCTCTCCATGAATTTGCAGAGCAAAACGGACGTCGCCATTGGATTCGGAGCCCATAGATATGGTTAGGAGGGATCACGCCTTTTGAATCGGAATTATGTACATTTCCTGGAAAAATACATGGGAAAATCCCATTGGGGAAAATTCTACTTAGGGTTAGGGTTAGCTCTCCATGAATTCGCAGACCAAAATGGACATCGCCATTGGATTCGGAGTCCATAGGTATGGTTAGGAGGGATAACGCCTTTTGAATCGGACTTATGTACATTTCCTGGGAAAATACATGGGAAAATCCCATTGGGGAAAATTGTACTTAGGGTTAGGGTTAGCTCTCCATGAATTTGCAGAGCAACACGGACGGCGCCATTGGATTCGGAGCCCATAGATATGGTTAGGAGGGATCACGCCTTTTGAATCGGATTTATGTACATTTACTGGGAAAATACATGGGAAAATCACATTGGGGAAAATTGTATTTAGGGTTAGGGTTAGCTCTCCATGAATTCGCAGACCAAAATGGACATCGCCATTGGATTCAGAGTCCATAGGTATGGTTAGGAGGGATAACGCCTTTTGAATCAGACTTATGTACATTTCCTGGGAAAATAAATGGGAAAATCCCATTGGGGAAAATTCTACTTAGGGTCAGGGTTCGCTCTCCATGAATTCGCAGAGCAAAACGAACATCCCCATTGGATTCGGAGTCCATAGGTATGGTTAGGAGGGGTCACGCCTTTTGAATCGGACTTATGTACATTTCCTGGGAAAATACATGGGAAAATCCCATTGGGGAAAATTCTACTTAGGGTTAGGGTTCGCTCTCCATGAATTCGCAGATCAAAACGGGCATCCCCATTGGATTCGGAGCCCATAGATATGGTTAGGAGGGATCACGCCTTTTGAATCGGATTTATGTACATTTCCTGGGAAAATACATGGGAAAATCCCATTGGGGAAAATTCTACTTAGGGTTAGGGTTAGCTCTCCATGAATTCGCAGACCAAAATGGACATCGCCATTGGATTCGGAGTCCATAGGTATGGTTAGGAGGGATAACGACTTTTGAATCGGACTTATGTACATTTCCTGGGAAAATCCCATTGGGGAAAATTGTACTTAGGGTTAGGGTTAGCTCTCCATGAATTCGCAGACCAAAATGGACATCCCCATTGGATTCGGAGCCCATAGGTATGGTTAGGAGGGGTCACTCCTTTTGAGTCGGATTTATGTACATTTCCTGGGAAAATACATGTGTAAATCCCATTGGGAAAATTGTACTTAGGGTTAGGGTTAGCTCTCCATGAATTTGCAGAGCAAAACGGACGTCGCCATTGGATTCGGAGCCCATAGATATGGTTAGGAGGGATCACGCCTTTTGAATCGGATTTATGTACATTTCCTGGGAAAATACATGGGAAAATCCCATTGGGGAAAATTCTACTTAGGGTTAGGGTTAGGGTTAGCTCTCCATGAATTCGCAGACCAAAATGGACATCGCCATTGGATTCGGAGTCCATAGGTATGTTTAGGAGGGATAACGCCTTTTGAATCGGACTTATGTACATTTCCTGGGAAAATACATGGGAAAATCCCATTGGGGAAGATTGTACTTAGGGTTAGGGTTAGCTCTCCATGAATTTGCAGAGCAACACGGACGGCGCCATTGGATTCGGAGCCCATAGATATGGTTAGGAGGGATCACGCCTTTTGAATCGGATTTATGTACATTTACTGGGAAAATACATGGGAAAATCCCATTGGGGAAAATTCTACTTAGGGTTAGGGTTAGCTCTCCATGAATTCGCAGACCAAAATGGACATCGCCATTGGATTCGGAGTCCATAGGTATGGTTAGGAGGGATAACGCCTTTTGAATCAGACTTATGTACATTTCCTGGGAAAATACATGGGAAAATCCCAATGGGGAAAATTCTACTTAGGGTCAGGGTTCGCTCTCCATGAATTCGCAGAGCAAAACGAACATCCCCATTGGATTCGGAGTCCATAGGTATGGTTAGGAGGGGTGACGCCTTTTGAGCCAGTCTTATGTACATTTCCTGGGGAAATACATGGGAAAATCCCATTGGAGAAAATTGTACTTAGGGTTAGGGTTAGCTCTCCATGGATTCGCACAGCAAAATGGACATCGCCATTGGATTTGGAGCCCATAGGTATGGTTCGGAGGGGTCACGCCTTTTGAGTCGGATTTATGTACATTTCCTGGGAAAATACATGGGAAAATCCCATTGGGGAAAATTCTACTTAGAGTTAGTCTTAGCTCTCCATGAATTCGCAGACCAAAATGGACATCGCCATTGGATTCGAAGTCCATAGGTATGGTTAGGAGGGATAACGCCTTTTGAATCGGACTTATGTACATTTCCTGGGAAAATACATGGGAAAATCCCATTGGGGAAAATTCTACTTAGGGTTAGGGTTAGCTCTCCATGAATTCGCACAGCAAAATGGACATTGTCATTGGATTTGGAGCCCATAGGTATGGTTAGGAGGGATAACGCCTTTTGAATCGGACTTATGTATACTTCCTGGGAAAATACATGGGAAAATCCCATTGGGGAAAATTGTACTTAGGGTTAGGGTTAGCTCTCCATGAATTTGCAGAGCAAAACGGACGTCGCCATTGGATTCGGAGCCCATAGATATGGTTAGGAGGGATCACGCCTTTTGAATCGGAATTATGTACATTTCCTGGAAAAATACATGGGAAAATCCCATTGGGGAAAATTCTACTTAGGGTTAGGGTTAGCTCTCCATGAATTCGCAGACCAAAATGGACATCGCCATTGGATTCGGAGTCCATAGGTATGGTTAGGAGGGATAACGCCTTTTGAATCGGACTTATGTACATTTCCTGGGAAAATACATGGGAAAATCCCATTGGGGAAAATTGTACTTAGGGTCAGGGTTCGCTCTCCATGAATTCGCAGAGCAAAACGAACATCCCCATTGGATTCGGAGTCCATAGGTATGGTTAGGAGGGGTCACGCCTTTTGAGTCGGATTTATGTACATTTCCTGGGAAAATACATGGGAAAATCCCATTGGGGAAAATTCTACTTAGAGTTAGGCTTAGCTCTCCATGAATTCGCAGACCAAAATGGACATCGCCATTGGATTCGAAGTCCATAGGTATGGTTAGGAGGGATAACGCCTTTTGAATCGGACTTATGTACATTTCCTGGGAAAATACATGGGAAAATCCCATTGGGGAAAATTGTACTTAGGGTTAGGGTTAGCTCTCCATGGATTCGCACAGCAAAATGGACATCGCCATTGGATTCGGAGCCCATAGATATGGTTAGGAGGGATCACGCCTTTTGAATCGGAATTATGTACATTTCCTGGAAAAATACATGGGAAAATCCCATTGGGGAAAATTCTACTTAGGGTTAGGGTTAGCTCTCCATGAATTCGCAGACCAAAATGGACATCGCCATTGGATTCGGAGTCCATAGGTATGGTTAGGAGGGATAACGCCTTTTGAATCGGACTTATGTACATTTCCTGGGAAAATACATGGGAAAATCCCATTGGGGAAAATTGTACTTAGGGTCAGGGTTCGCTCTCCATGAATTCGCAGAGCAAAACGAACATCCCCATTGGATTCGGAGTCCATAGGTATGGTTAGGAGGGGTCACGCCTTTTGAGTCGGATTTATGTACATTTCCTGGGAAAATACATGGGAAAATCCCATTGGGGAAAATTCTACTTAGAGTTAGGCTTAGCTCTCCATGAATTCGCAGACCAAAATGGACATCGCCATTGGATTCGAAGTCCATAGGTATGGTTAGGAGGGATAACGCCTTTTGAATCGGACTTATGTACATTTCCTGGGAAAATACATGGGAAAATCCCATTGGGGAAAATTGTACTTAGGGTTAGGGTTAGCTCTCCATGAATTTGCAGAGCAACACGGACGGCGCCATTGGATTCGGAGCCCATAGATATGGTTAGGAGGGATCACGCCTTTTGAATCGGATTTATGTACATTTCCTGGGAAAATACATGGGAAAATCCCATTGGGGAAAATTCTACTTAGGGTTAGGGTTAGCTCTCCATGAATTCGCAGAGCAAAACGAACATCCCCATTGGATTCGGAGTCCATAGGTATGGTTAGGAGGGGTGACGCCTTTTGAGCCAGTCTTATGTACATTTCCTGGGGAAATACATGGGAAAATCCCATTGGAGAAAATTGTACTTAGGGTTAGGGTTAGCTCTCCATGGATTCGCACAGCAAAATGGACATCGCCATTGGATTTGGAGCCCATAGGTATGGTTCGGAGGGGTCACGCCTTTTGAGTCGGATTTATGTACATTTCCTGGGAAAATACATGGGAAAATCCCATTGGGGAAAATTGTACTTAGGGTTAGGGTTAGCTCTCCATGAATTTGCAGAGCAACACGGACGGCGCCATTGGATTCGGAGCCCATAGATATGGTTAGGAGGGATAACGCCTTTTGAATCGGACTTATGTACATTTCCTGGGAAAATACATGGGAAAATCCCATTGGGGAAAATTCTACTTAGGGTTAGGGTTAGCTCTCCATGAATTCGCACAGCAAAATGGACATTGCCATTGGATTTGGAGCCCATAGTTATTGTTAGGAGGGATAACGCCTTTTGAATCGGACTTATGTACATTTCCTGGGAAAATACATGGGAAAATCCCATTGGGGAAAATTGTACTTAGGGTTAGGGTTAGCTCTCCATGAATTCGCAGACCAAAATGGACATCGCCATTGGATTTGGAGTCCATAGGTATGGTTAGGAGGGATAACGCCTTTTGAATCGGGCTTATGTACATTTCCTGGGAAAATACATGGGAAAATCCCATTGGGGAAAATTCTACTTAGGGTTAGGGTTCGCTCTCCACGAATTCGCAGATCAAAACGGGCATCCCCATTGGATTCGGAGCCCATAGGTATGGTTAGGAGGGGTCACGCCTTTTGAGCCAGTCTTATGTACATTTCCTGGGGAAATACATGGGTAAATCCCATTGGGGAAAATTGTACTTAGGGTTAGGGTTAGCTCTCCATGAATTTGCAGAGCAAAACGGACGTCTCCATTGGATTCGGAGCCCATAGATATGGTTAGGAGGGATCACGCCTTTTGAATCGGATTTATGTACATTTACTGGGAAAATACATGGGAAAATCCCATTGGGGAAAATTCTACTTAGGGTTACGGTTAGCTCTCCATGAATTCGCAGACCAAAATGGACATCGCCATTGGATTCGAAGTCCATAGGTATGGTTAGGAGGGATAACGCCTTTTGAATCGGACTTATGTACATTTCCTGGGAAAATACATGGGAAAATCCCATTGGGGAAAATTGTACTTAGGGTTAGGGTTAGCTCTCCATGAATTCGCAGACCAAACGGGACATCGCCATTGGATTCGGAGTCCATAGGTATGGTTAGGAGGGATAACGCCTTTTGAATCGGACTTATGTACATTTCCTGGGAAAATACATGGGAAAATCCCATTGGGGAAAATTCTACTTAGGGTTAGGGTTCGCTCTCCATAAATTCGCAGATCAAAACGGGCATCCCCATTGGATTCGGAGTCCATAGGTATGGTTAGGAGGGGTCACGCATTTTGAGCCAGTCTTATGTACAATTCCTGGGAAAATACATGGGAAAATCCCATTGGGGAAAATTGTACTTAGGGTTAGGGTTAGCTCTCCATGAATTTGCAGAGCAAAACGGACGTCGCCATTGGATTCGGAGCCCATAGATATGGTTAGGAGGGATCACGCCTTTTGAATCGGATTTATGTACATTTACTGGGAAAATACATGGGAAAATCCCATTGGGGAAAATTCTACTTAGGGTTAGGGTTAGCTCTCCATGAATTCGCACAGCAAAACGGACATTGCCATTGGATTTGGAGCCCATAGGTATGGTTCGGAGGGGTCATGCCTTTTGAGTCGGATTTATGTATATTTCATGGGAAAATACATGGGAAAATCCCATTGGGGAAAATTCTACTTAGGGTTAGGGTTAGCTCTCCATGAATTCGCAGACCAAAATGGACATCGCCATTGGATTCGGAGTCCATAGGTATGGTTAGGAGGGATAACGCCTTTTGAATCAGACTTATGTACATTTCCTGGGAAAATACATGGGAAAATCCCATTGGGGAAAATTCTACTTAGGGTCAGGGTTCGCTCTCCATGAATTCGCAGAGCAAAACGAACATCCCCATTGGATTCGGAGTCCATAGGTATGGTTAGGAGGGGTGACGCCTTTTGAGCCAGTCTTATGTACATTTCCTGGGGAAATACATGGGAAAATCCCATTGGAGAAAATTGTACTTAGGGTTAGGGTTAGCTCTCCATGGATTCGCACAGCAAAATGGATATCGCCATTGGATTTGGAACCCATAGGTATGGTTCGGAGGGGTCACGCCTTTTGAGTCGGATTTATGTACATTTCCTGGGAAAATACATGGGAAAATCCCATTGAGGAATATTCTACTTAGCGTTAGTGTTTGCTGTCCATGAATTCGCAGACCAAAATGGACATCGCCATTAGATTCGGAGCCCATAGGTATGGTTTGGAGGGGTCACGCCTTTTAAGTCGGACTTATGTACGGTTCCTGGCAAAATACATGGGAAAATCCCATTGGGGAAAATTCTACTTAGGGTTAGGGTTAGCTCTCCATGAATTCACAAAGCAAAATGGACATCGCCATTGGATTCGGAGCCCACAGGTATGGTTAGGAGGGGTCACGCCTTTTGAGTCCGATTTATGTACATTTCCTGGGAAAATACATGGGAAAATCCAATTGGGGAAAACTCTACTTAGGGTTAGGGTTAGCTCTCCATGAATTCGCAGAGCAAAACGGCCATCGCCATTGGATTCGGAGCCCATATGTATGATTAGGAGGGCTCAGGCCTTTTGAGTCGGACTTATGTACGGTTCCTGGCAAAATACATTTGAAAATCCCATTGTGGAAAATTCTACTTAGGCTTAGGGTTAGCTCTTCATGAATTCACAGAGCAAAATGGACATCGCCATTGGATTCGGAGCCGATAGGTATGGTTAGGACGGGTCACGCCTTTTGAGTCGGCCTTATGTACATTTCCTGGGAAAATACAAGGGAAAATCCCATTGGGGAAAATTCTACTTAGGGTTAGGGTTCGCTCTCCATGAATTCGCAGAGCAAAACGGGCATCCCCATTGGATTCGGAGCCCATAGTTATGGTTAGGAGGGGTGACGCCTTTTCACCCAGTCATATGTACATTTCCTGGGGAAATACATGGGAAAATCCCATTGGGGAAAATTCTACTTAGGGTTAGGGTTAGCTCTCCATGAATTTGCAGAGCAAAACGGACGTCTCCATTGGATTCGGAGCCCATAGATATGGTTAGGAGGGATCACGCCTTTTGAATCGGATTTATGTACATTTACTGGGAAAATACATGGGAAAATCCCATTGGGGAAAATTCTACTTAGGGTTACGGTTAGCTCTCCATGAATTCGCAGACCAAAATGGACATCGCCATTGGATTCGAAGTCCATAGGTATGGTTAGGAGGGATAACGCCTTTTGAATCGGACTTATGTACATTTCCTGGGAAAATACATGGGAAAATCCCATTGGGGAAAATTGTACTTAGGGTTAGGGTTAGCTCTCCATGAATTCGCAGACCAAACGGGACATCGCCATTGGATTCGGAGTCCATAGGTATGGTTAGGAGGGATAACGCCTTTTGAATCGGACTTATGTACATTTCCTGGGAAAATACATGGGAAAATCCCATTGGGGAAAATTCTACTTAGGGTTAGGGTTCGCTCTCCATAAATTCGCAGATCAAAACGGGCATCCCCATTGGATTCGGAGTCCATAGGTATGGTTAGGAGGGGTCACGCATTTTGAGCCAGTCTTATGTACAATTCCTGGGAAAATACATGGGAAAATCCCATTGGGGAAAATTGTACTTAGGGTTAGGGTTAGCTCTCCATGAATTTGCAGAGCAAAACGGACGTCGCCATTGGATTCGGAGCCCATAGATATGGTTAGGAGGGATCACGCCTTTTGAATCGGATTTATGTACATTTACTGGGAAAATACATGGGAAAATCCCATTGGGGAAAATTCTACTTAGGGTTAGGGTTAGCTCTCCATGAATTCGCACAGCAAAACGGACATTGCCATTGGATTTGGAGCCCATAGGTATGGTTCGGAGGGGTCATGCCTTTTGAGTCGGATTTATGTATATTTCATGGGAAAATACATGGGAAAATCCCATTGGGGAAAATTCTACTTAGGGTTAGGGTTAGCTCTCCATGAATTCGCAGACCAAAATGGACATCGCCATTGGATTCGGAGTCCATAGGTATGGTTAGGAGGGATAACGCCTTTTGAATCAGACTTATGTACATTTCCTGGGAAAATACATGGGAAAATCCCATTGGGGAAAATTCTACTTAGGGTCAGGGTTCGCTCTCCATGAATTCGCAGAGCAAAACGAACATCCCCATTGGATTCGGAGTCCATAGGTATGGTTAGGAGGGGTGACGCCTTTTGAGCCAGTCTTATGTACATTTCCTGGGGAAATACATGGGAAAATCCCATTGGAGAAAATTGTACTTAGGGTTAGGGTTAGCTCTCCATGGATTCGCACAGCAAAATGGATATCGCCATTGGATTTGGAACCCATAGGTATGGTTCGGAGGGGTCACGCCTTTTGAGTCAGATTTATGTACATTTCCTGGGAAAATACATGGGAAAATCCCATTGAGGAATATTCTACTTAGCGTTAGTGTTTGCTGTCCATGAATTCGCAGACCAAAATGGACATCGCCATTAGATTCGGAGCCCATAGGTATGGTTTGGAGGGGTCACGCCTTTTAAGTCGGACTTATGTACGGTTCCTGGCAAAATACATGGGAAAATCCCATTGGGGAAAATTCTACTTAGGGTTAGGGTTAGCTCTCCATGAATTCACAAAGCAAAATGGACATCGCCATTGGATTCGGAGCCCACAGGTATGGTTAGGAGGGGTCACGCCTTTTGAGTCCGATTTATGTACATTTCCTGGGAAAATACATGGGAAAATCCAACTGGGGAAAACTCTACTTAGGGTTAGGGTTAGCTCTCCATGAATTCGCAGAGCAAAACGGCCATCGCCATTGGATTCGGAGCCCATATGTATGATTAGGAGGGCTCAGGCCTTTTGAGTCGGACTTATGTACGGTTCCTGGCAAAATACATTTGAAAATCCCATTGTGGAAAATTCTACTTAGGCTTAGGGTTAGCTCTTCATGAATTCACAGAGCAAAATGGACATCGCCATTGGATTCGGAGCCCATAGATATGGTTAGGAGGGATCACGCCTTTTGAATCGGAATTATGTACATTTTCTGGAAAAATACATGGGAAAATCCCATTGGGGAAAATTCTACTTAGGGTTAGGGTTAGCTCTCCATGAATTCGCAGACCAAAATGGACATCGCCATTGGATTCGGAGTCCATAGGTATGGTTAGGAGGGATAACGCCTTTTGAATCGGACTTATGTAAATTTCCTGGGAAAATACATGGGAAAATCCCATTGGGGAAAATTCTACTTAGGGTCAGGGTTCGCTCTCCATGAATTCGCAGAGCAAAACGAACATCCCCATTGGATTCGGAGTCCATAGGTATGGTTAGGAGGGGTGACGCCTTTTGAGCCAGTCTTATGTACATTTCCTGGGGAAATACATGGGAAAATCCCATTGGAGAAAATTGTACTTAGGGTTAGGGTTAGCTCTCCATGGATTCGCACAGCAAAATGGACATCGCCATTGGGTTTGGAGCCCATAGGTATGGTTCGGAGGGGACACGCCTTTTGAGTCGGATTTATGTACATTTCCTGGGAAAATACATGGGAAAACCCCATTGGGGAAAATTCTACTTAGAGTTAGGCTTAGCTCTCCATGAATTCGCAGACCAAAATGGACATCGCCATTGGATTCGAAGTCCATAGGTATGGTTAGGAGGGATAACGCCTTTTGAATCGGACTTATGTACATTTCCTGGGAAAATACATGGGAAAATCCCATTGGGAGAAATTCTACTTAGGGTTAGGTTTAGCTCTCCATGAATTCGCACAGCAAAACGGACATCGCCATAGGATTTGCAGCCCATAGGTATGTTTCAGAGGGGTCACACCTTTTGAGTCGGATTTATGTACATTTCCTGGGAAAATACATGGGTAAATCCCATTGGGGAAAATTGTACTTAGGGTTAGGGTTCGCTCTCCATGAATTCGCAGATCAAAACGGGCATCCCCATTGGATTCGGAGCCCATAGGTATGGTTAGGAGGGGTCACGCCTTTTGAGCCAGTCTTATGTACATTTCCTGGGGAAATACATGGGTAAATCCCATTGGGGAAAATTGTACTTAGGGTTAGGGTTAGCTCTCCATGAATTTGCAGAGCAAAACGGACGTCGCCATTGGATTCGGTGCCCATAGATATGGTTAGGAGGGATCACGTCTTTTGAATCGGATTTATGTACATTTACTGGGAAAATACATGGGAAAATCCCATTGGGGAAAATTGTACTTAGGGTTAGGGTTAGCTCTCCATGAATTTGCAGAGCAACACGGACGGCGCCATGGGATTCGGAGCCCATAGATATGGTTAGGAGGGATCACGCCTTTTGAATCGGATTTATGTACATTTACTGGGAAAATACATGGGAAAATCCCATTGGGGAAAATTCTACTTAGGGTTAGGGTTAGCTCTCCATGAATTCGCAGACCAAAATGGACATCGCCATTGGATTCGGAGTCCATAGGTATGGTTAGGAGGGATAACGCCTTTTGAATCAGACTTATGTACATTTCCTGGGAAAATACATGGGAAAATCCCATTGGGGAAAATTCTACTTAGGGTCAGGGTTCGCTCTCCATAAATTCGCAGAGCAAAACGAACATCCCCATTGGATTCGGAGTCCATAGGTATGGTTAGGAGGGGTCACGCCTTTTGAGCCAGTCTTATGTACATTTCCTGGGGAAATACATGGGTAAATCCCATTGGGGAAAATTGTACTTAGGGTTAGGGTTCGCTCTCCATGAATTCGCAGATTAAAACGGGCATCCCCATTGGATTCGGAGCCCATAGGTATGGTTAGGAGGGGTCACGCCTTTTGAGCCAGTCTTATGTACATTTCCTGGGGAAATACATGGGTAAATCCCATTGGGGAAAATTGTACTTAGGGTTAGGGTTAGCTCTCCATGAATTTGCAGAGCAAAACGGACGTCACCATTGGATTCGGAGCCCATAGATATGGTTAGGAGGGATCACGCCTTTTGAATCGGATTTATGTACATTTCCAGGGAAAATACATGGGAAAATCCCATTGGGGAAAATTCTACTTAGGGTTAGGGTTAGCTCTCTATGAATTCGCAGACCAAAATGGACATCGCCATTGGATTCGGAGTCCATAGGTATGGTTAGGAGGGATAACGCCTTTTGAATCGGACTTATGTACATTTCCTGGGAAAATATATTGGAAAATCCCATTGGGGAAAATTGTACTTAGGGTTAGGGTTAGCTCTCCATGAATTTGCAGAGCAACACGGACGGCGCCATTGGATTCGGAGCCCATAGATATGGTTAGGAGGGATCACGCCTTTTGAATCGGATTTATGTACATTTACTGGGAAAATACATGGGAAAATCCCATTGGGGAAAATTCTACTTAGGGTTAGGGTTAGCTCTCCATGAATTCGTAGACCAAAATGGACATCGCCATTGGATTCGGAGTCCATAGGTATGGTTAGGAGGGATAACGCCTTTTGAATCAGACTTATGTACATTTCCTGGGAAAATACATGGGAAAATCCCAATTGTGAAAATTCTACTTAGGGTCAGGGTTCGCTCTCCATGAATTCGCAGAGCAAAACGAACATCCCCATTGGATTCGGAGTCCATAGGTATGGTTAGGAGGGGTGACGCCTTTTGAGCCAGTCTTATGTACATTTCCTGGGGAAATACATGGGAAAATCCCATTGGAGAAAATTCTACTTAGGGTTAGGCTTAGCTCTCCATGAATTCGCAGACCAAAATGGACATCGCCATTGGATTCGAAGTCCATAGGTATGGTTAGGAGGGATAACTCCTTTTGAATCGGACTTATGTACATTTCCTGGGAAAATACATGGGAAAATCCCATTGGGAGAAATTCTACTTAGGGTTAGGGTTAGCTCTCCTTGAATTCGCACAGCAAAACGGACATCGCCATAGGATTTGCAGCCCATAGGTATGTTTCAGAGGGGTCACACCTTTTGAGTCGGATTGATGTACATTTCCTGGGAAAATACATGGGAAAATCCCATTGGGGAAAATTCTACTTAGGGTTAGGGTTAGCTCTCCATGAATTCGCAGACCAAAATGGACATCGCCATTGGATTCGGAGTCCATAGGTGTGGTTAAGAGGGATAACGACTTTTGAATCGGACTTATGTACATTTCCTGGGAAAATACATGGGAAAATCCCATTGGGGAAAATTGTACTTAGGGTTAGGGTTAGCTCTCCATGAATTCGCAGAACAAAATGGACATCCCCATTGGATTCGGAGCCCATAGGTATGGTTAGGAGGGGTCACGCCTTTTGAGCCAGTCTTATGTACATTTCCTGGGGAAATACATGGGTAAATCCCATTGGGGAAAATTGTACTTAGGGTTAGGGTTCGCTCTCCATGAATTCGCAGATTAAAACGGGCATCCCCATTGGATTCGGAGCCCATAGGTATGGTTAGGAGGGGTGACGCCTTTTGAGCCAGTCTTATGTACATTTCCTGGGGAAATACATGGGAAAATCCCATTGGAGAAAATTGTACTTAGGGTTAGGGTTAGCTCTCCATGGATTCGCACAGCAAAATGGACATCGCCATTGGATTTGGAGCCCATAGGTATGGTTCGGAGGGGTCACGCCTTTTGAGTCGGATTTATGTACATTTCCTGGGAAAATACATGGGAAAATCCCATTGGGGAAAATTCTACTTAGAGTTAGGCTTAGCTCTCCATGAATTCGCAGACCAAAATGGACATCGCCATTGGATTCGAAGTCCATAGGTATGGTTAGGAGGGATAACGCCTTTTGAATCGGACTTATGTACATTTCCTGGGAAAATACATGGGAAAATCCCATTGGGGAAAATTCTACTTAGGGTTAGGGTTAGCTCTCCATGAATTCGCACAGCAAAATGGACATTGCCATTGGATTTGGAGCCCATAGGTATGGTTAGGAGGGATAACGCCTTTTGAATCGGACTTATGTATATTTCCTGGGAAAATACATGGGAAAATCCCATTGGGGAAAATTGTACTTAGGGTTAGGGTTAGCTCCCCATGAATTTGCAGAGCAAAACGGACGTCGCCATTGGATTCAGAGCCCATAGATATAGTTAGGAGGGATCACGCCTTTTGAATCGGATTTATGTACATTTCCTGGGAAAATACATGGGAAAATCCCGTTGGGGAAAATTCTACTTAGGGTTAGGGTTAGCTCTCCATGAATTCGCAGACCAAAATGGACATCGCCATTGGATTCGGAGTCCATAGGTATGGTTAGGAGGGATAACGCCTTTTGAATCGGACTTATGTACATTTCCTGGGAAAATACATGGGAAAATCCCATTGGGGAAAATTGTACTTAGGGTTAGGGTTAGCTCTCCATGAATTTGCAGAGCAACACAGACGGCGCCATTGGATTCGGAGCCCATAGATATGGTTAGGAGGGATCACGCCTTTTGAATTGGATTTATGTACATTTACTGGGAAAATACATGGGAAAATCCCATTGGGGAAAATTCTACTTAGGGTTAGGGTTAGCTCTCCAAGAATTCGCAGACCAAAATGGACATCACCATTGGATTCGGAGTCCATAGGTATGGTTAGGAGGGATAACGCCTTTTGAATCAGACTTATGTACATTTCCTGGGAAAATACATGGGAAAATCCCATTGGGGAAAATTCTACTTAGGGTCAGGGTTCGCTCTCCATGAATTCGCAGACCAAAATGGACATCGCCATTGGATTCGGAGTCCATAGGTATGGTTAGGAGGGATGACTCCTTTTGAATTGGACTTATGTACATTTCCTGGGAAAATACATGGGAAAATCCCATTGGGGAAAATTCTACTTAGGGTTAGGGTTAGCTCTCCATGAATTCGTAGACCAAAATGGACATCGCCATTGGATTCGGAGTCCATAGGTATGGTTAGGAGGGATAACGCCTTTTGAATCAGACTTATGTACATTTCCTGGGAAAATACATGGGAAAATCCCAATGGGGAAAATTCTACTTAGGGTCAGGGTTCGCTCTCCATGAATTCGCAGAGCAAAACGAACATCCCCATTGGATTCGGAGTCCATAGGTATGGTTAGGAGGGGTGACGCCTTTTGAGCCAGTCTTATGTACATTTCCTGGGGAAATACATGGGAAAATCCCATTGGAGAAAATTGTACTTAGGGTTAGGGTTAGCTCTCCATGGATTCGCACAGCAAAATGGACATCGCCATTGGATTTGGAGCCCATAGGTATGGTTCGGAGGGGTCACGCCTTTTGAGTCGGATTTATGTACATTTCCTGGGAAAATACATGGGAAAATCCCATTGGGGAAAATTCTACTTAGAGTTAGGCTTAGCTCTCCATGAATTCGCAGACCAAAATGGACATCGCCATTGGATTCGAAGTCCATAGGTATGGTTAGGAGGGATAACTCCTTTTGAATCGGACTTATGTACATTTCCTGGGAAAATACATGGGAAAATCCCATTGGGAGAAATTCTACTTAGGGTTAGGGTTAGCTCTCCTTGAATTCGCACAGCAAAACGGACATCGCCATAGGATTTGCAGCCCATAGGTATGTTTCAGAGGGGTCACACCTTTTGAGTCGGATTGATGTACATTT
The DNA here is from genome assembly GCF_964273705.1 of Natrix helvetica. Classification (NCBI taxonomy): domain Eukaryota; kingdom Metazoa; phylum Chordata; class Lepidosauria; order Squamata; family Natricidae; genus Natrix; species Natrix helvetica. Next base: position 82,076,833 of record NC_138552.1, read on the forward strand.
CCTGGGAAAATACATGGGAAAATCCCATTGGGGAAAATTCTACTTAGGGTTAGGGTTAGCTCTCCATGAATTCGCAGACCAAAATGGACATCGCCATTGGATTCGGAGTCCATAGGTGTGGTTAAGAGGGATAACGACTTTTGAATCGGACTTATGTACATTTCCTGGGAAAATACATGGGAAAATCCCATTGGGGAAAATTGTACTTAGGGTTAGGGTTAGCTCTCCATGAATTCGCAGAACAAAATGGACATCCCCATTGGATTCGGAGCCCATAGGTATGGTTAGGAGGGGTCACGCCTTTTGAGCCAGTCTTATGTACATTTCCTGGGGAAATACATGGGTAAATCCCATTGGGGAAAATTGTACTTAGGGTTAGGGTTCGCTCTCCATGAATTCGCAGATTAAAACGGGCATCCCCATTGGATTCGGAGCCCATAGGTATGGTTAGGAGGGGTGACGCCTTTTGAGCCAGTCTTATGTACATTTCCTGGGGAAATACATGGGAAAATCCCATTGGAGAAAATTGTACTTAGGGTTAGGGTTAGCTCTCCATGGATTCGCACAGCAAAATGGACATCGCCATTGGATTTGGAGCCCATAGGTATGGTTCGGAGGGGTCACGCCTTTTGAGTCGGATTTATGTACATTTCCTGGGAAAATACATGGGAAAATCCCATTGGGGAAAATTGTACTTAGGGTTAGGGTTAGCTCTCCATGAATTCGCAGAACAAAATGGACATCCCCATTGGATTCGGAGCCCATAGGTATGGTTAGGAGGGGTCACGCCTTTTGAGCCAGCCTTATGTACATTTCCTGGGGAAATACATGGGTAAATCCCATTGGGGAAAATTGTACTTAGGGTTAGGGTTCGCTCTCCATGAATTCGCAGATTAAAACGGGCATCCCCATTGGATTCGGAGCCCATAGGTATGGTTAGGAGGGGTGACGCTTTTTGAGCCAGTCTTATGTACATTTCCTGGGGAAATACATGGGAAAATCCCATTGGAGAAAATTGTACTTAGGGTTAGGGTTAGCTCTCCATGGATTCGCACAGCAAAATGGACATCGCCATTGGATTTGGAGCCCATAGGTATGGTTCGGAGGGGTCACGCCTTTTGAGTCGGATTTATGTACATTTCCTGGGAAAATACATGGGAAAATCCCATTGGGGAAAATTCTACTTAGAGTTAGGCTTAGCTCTCCATGAATTCGCAGACCAAAATGGACATCGCCATTGGATTCGAAGTCCATAGGTATGGTTAGGAGGGATCACGCCTTTTGAATCGGATTTATGTACATTTCCTGGGAAAATACATGGGAAAATCCCATTGGGGAAAATTCTACTTAGGGTTAGGGTTAGCTCTCCATGAATTCGCAGACCAAAATGGACATCGCCATTGGATTCGGAGTCCATAGGTATGGTTAGGAGGGATAACGCCTTTTGAATCGGACTTATGTACATTTCCTGGGAAAATACATGGGAAAATCCCATTGGGGAAAATTGTACTTAGGGTTAGGGTTAGCTCTCCATGAATTTGCAGAGCAACACAGACGGCGCCATTGGATTCGGAGCCCATAGATATGGTTAGGAGGGATCACGCCTTTTGAATTGGATTTATGTACATTTACTGGGAAAATACATGGGAAAATCCCATTGGGGAAAATTCTACTTAGGGTTAGGGTTAGCTCTCCATGAATTCGCAGACCAAAATGGACATCACCATTGGATTCGGAGTCCATAGGTATGGTTAGGAGGGATAACGCCTTTTGAATCAGACTTATGTACATTTCCTGGGAAAATACATGGGAAAATCCCATTGGGGAAAATTCTACTTAGGGTCAGGGTTCGCTCTCCATGAATTCGCAGACCAAAATGGACATCACCATTGGATTCGGAGTCCATAGGTATGGTTAGGAGGGATAACGCCTTTTGAATCAGACTTATGTACATTTCCTGGGAAAATACATGGGAAAATCCCATTGGGGAAAATTCTACTTAGGGTCAGGGTTCGCTCTCCATGAATTCGCAGACCAAAATGGACATCGCCATTGGATTCGGAGTCCATAGGTATGGTTAGGAGGGATGACTCCTTTTGAATTGGACTTATGTACATTTCCTGGGAAAATACATGGGAAAATCCCATTGGGGAAAATTGTACTTAGGGTTAGGGTTAGCTCTCCATGAATTTGCAGAGCAACACGGACGGCGCCATTGGATTCGGAGCCCATAGATATGGTTAGGAGGGATCACGCCTTTTGAATCGGATTTATGTACATTTCCTGGGAAAATACATGGGAAAATCCCATTGGGGAAAATTCTACTTAGGGTTAGGGTTAGCTCTCCATGAATTCGCAGACCAAAATGGACATCGCCATTGGATTCGGAGTCCATTGGTATGGTTAGGAGGGATAACGCCTTTTGAATCGGACTTATGTACATTTCCTGGGAAAATACATGGGAAAATCCCATTGGGGAAAATTGTACTTAGGGTTAGGGTTAGCTCTCCATGAATTTGCAGAGCAACACGGACGGCGCCATTGGATTCGGAGCCCATAGATATGGTTAGGAGGGATCACGCCTTTTGAATCGGATTTATGTACATTTACTGGGGAAATACATGGGAAAATCCCATTGGGGAAAATTCTACTTAGGGTTAGGGTTAGCTCTCCATGAATTCGCAGACCAAAATGGACATCGCCATTGGATTCGGAGTCCATAGGTATGGTTAGGAGGGATAACGCCTTTTGAATCAGACTTATGTACATTTCCTGGGAAAATACATGGGAAAATCCCATTGGGGAAAATTCTACTTAGGGTCAGGGTTCGCTCTCCATGAATTCGCAGAGCAAAACGAACATCCCCATTGGATTCGGAGTCCATAGGTATGGTTAGGAGGGGTGACGCCTTTTGAGCCAGTCTTATGTACATTTCCTGGGGAAATACATGGGAAAATCCCATTGGAGAAAATTGTACTTAGGGTTAGGGTTAGCTCTCCATGGATTCGCACAGCAAAATGGACATCGCCATTGGGTTTGGAGCCCATAGGTATGGTTCGGAGGGGACACGCCTTTTGAGTCGGATTTATGTACATTTCCTGGGAAAATACATGGGAAAACCCCATTGGGGAAAATTCTACTTAGAGTTAGGCTTAGCTCTCCATGAATTCGCAGACCAAAATGGACATCGCCATTGGATTCGGAGTCCATAGGTATGGTTAGGAGGGATAACGCCTTTTGAATCAGACTTATGTACATTTCCTGGGAAAATACATGGGAAAATCCCATTGGGGAAAATTCTACTTAGGGTCAGGGTTCGCTCTCCATGAATTCGCAGAGCAAAACGAACATCCCCATTGGATTCGGAGTCCATAGGTATGGTTAGGAGGGGTGACGCCTTTTGAGCCAGTCTTATGTACATTTCCTGGGGAAATACATGGGAAAATCCCATTGGAGAAAATTGTACTTAGGGTTAGGGTTAGCTCTCCATGGATTCGCACAGCAAAATGGACATCGCCATTGGGTTTGGAGCCCATAGGTATGGTTCGGAGGGGACACGCCTTTTGAGTCGGATTTATGTACATTTCCTGGGAAAATACATGGGAAAACCCCATTGGGGAAAATTCTACTTAGAGTTAGGCTTAGCTCTCCATGAATTCGCAGACCAAAATGGACATCGCCATTGGATTCGAAGTCCATAGGTATGGTTAGGAGGGATAACGCCTTTTGAATCGGACTTATGTACATTTCATGGGAAAATACATGGGAAAATCCCATTGGGGAAAATTCTACTTAGGGTTAGGGTTAGCTCTCCATGAATTCGCACAGCAAAATGGACATTGCCATTGGATTTGGAGCCCATAGGTATGGTTAGGAGGGATAACGCCTTTTGAATCGGACTTATGTACATTTCCTGGGAAAATCCCATTGGGGAAAATTGTACTTAGGGTTAGGGTTAGCTCTCCATGAATTCGCAGACCAAAATGGACATCGCCATTGGATTCGGAGTCCATAGGTATGGTTAGGAGGGATAACGCCTTTTGAATCGGACTTATGTACATTTCCTGGGAAAATACATGGGAAAATCCCATTGGGGAAAATTCTACTTAGGGTTACGGTTAGCTCTCCATGAATTCGCAGACCAAAATGGACATCGCCATTGGATTCGGAGTCCATAGGTATGGTTAGGAGGGATAACGCCTTTTGAATCGGACTTATGTACATTTCCTGGGAAAATACATGGGAAAATCCCATTGGGGAAAATTCTACTTAGGGTTAGGGTTCGCTCTCCATAAATTCGCAGATCAAAACGGGCATCCCCATTGGATTCGGAGTCCATAGGTATGGTTAGGAGGGGTCACGCATTTTGAGCCAGTCTTATGTACATTTCCTGGGGAAATACATGGGAAAATCCCATTGGGGAAAATTGCACTTAGGGTTAGGGTTAGCTCTCCATGAATTTGCAGAGCAAAACGGACGTCGCCATTGGATTCGGAGTCCATAGATATGGTTAGGAGGGATCACGCCTTTTGAATCGGATTTATGTACATTTACTGGGAAAATACATGGGAAAATCCCATTGGGGAAAATTCTACTTAGGGTTAGGGTTAGCTCTCCATGAATTCGCACAGCAAAACGGACATTGCCATTGGATTTGGAGCCCATAGGTATGGTTCGGAGGGGTCACGCCTTTTGAGTCGGATTTATGTATATTTCATGGGAAAATACATGGGAAAATCCCATTGGGGAAAATTCTACTTAGGGTTAGGGTTAGCTCTCCATGAATTCGCAGACCAAAATGGACATCGCCATTGGATTCGGAGTCCATAGGTATGGTTAGGAGGGATAACGCCTTTAGAATCAGACTTATGTACATTTCCTGGGAAAATACATGGGAAAATCCCATTGGGGAAAATTCTACTTAGGGTCAGGGTTCGCTCTCCATGAATTCGCAGAGCAAAACGAACATCCCCATTGGATTCGGAGTCCCTAGGTATGGTTAGGAGGGGTGACGCCTTTTGAGCCAGTCTTATGTACATTTCCTGGGGAAATACATGGGAAAATCCCATTGGAGAAAATTGTACTTAGGGTTAGGGTTAGCTCTCCATGGATTCGCACAGCAAAATGGACATCGCCATTGGATTTGGAACCCATAGGTATGGTTCGGAGGGGTCACGCCTTTTGAGTCGGATTTATGTACATTTCCTGGGAAAATACATGGGAAAATCCCATTGGGGAAAATTCTACTTAGAGTTAGGCTTAGCTCTCCAGGAATTCGCAGACCAAAATGGACATCGCCATTGGATTCGAAGTCCATAGGTATGGTTAGGAGGGATAACGCCTTTTGAATCGGACTTATGTACATTTCCTGGGAAAATACATGGGAAAATCCCATTGGGAGAAATTCTACTTAGGGTTAGGGTTAGCTCTCCATGAATTCGCACAGCAAAACGGACATCGCCATAGGATTTGCAGCCCATAGGTATGTTTCAGAGGGGTCACACCTTTTGAGTCGGATTTATGTACATTTCCTGGGAAAATACATGGGTAAATCCCATTGGGGAAAATTGTACTTAGGGTTAGGGTTCGCTCTCCATGAATTCGCAGATCAAAACGGGCATCCCCATTGGATTCGGAGCCCATAGGTATGGTTAGGAGGGGTCACGCCTTTTGAGCCAGTCTTATGTACATTTCCTGGGGAAATACATGGGTAAATCCCATTGGGGAAAATTGTACTTAGGGTTAGGGTTAGCTCTCCATGAATTTGCAGAGCAAAACGGACGTCGCCATTGGATTCGGTGCCCATAGATATGGTTAGGAGGGATCACGTCTTTTGAATCGGATTTATGTACATTTACTGGGAAAATACATGGGAAAATCCCATTGGGGAAAATTGTACTTAGGGTTAGGGTTAGCTCTCCATGAATTTGCAGAGCAACACGGATGGCGCCATGGGATTCGGAGCCCATAGATATGGTTAGGAGGGATCACGCCTTTTGAATCGGATTTATGTACATTTACTGGGAAAATACATGGGAAAATCCCATTGGGGAAAATTCTACTTAGGGTTAGGGTTAGCTCTCCATGAATTCGCAGACCAAAATGGACATCGCCATTGGATTCGGAGTCCATAGGTATGGTTAGGAGGGATAACGCCTTTTGAATCAGACTTATGTACATTTCCTGGGAAAATACATGGGAAAATCCCATTGGGGAAAATTCTACTTAGGGTCAGGGTTCGCTCTCCATAAATTCGCAGAGCAAAACGAACATCCCCATTGGATTCGGAGTCCATAGGTATGGTTAGGAGGGGTGACGCCTTTTGAGCCAGTCTTATGTACATTTCCTGGGAAAATACATGGGTAAATCCCATTGGGGAAAATTGTACTTAGGGTTAGGGTTCGCTCTCCATGAATTCGCAGATCAAAACGGGCATCCCCATTGGATTCGGAGCCCATAGGTATGGTTAGGAGGGGTCACGCCTTTTGAGCCAGTCTTATGTACATTTCCTGGGGAAATACATGGGTAAATCCCATTGGGGAAAATTGTACTTAGGGTTAGGGTTAGCTCTCCATGAATTTGCAGAGCAAAACGGACGTCGCCATTGGATTCGGTGCCCATAGATATGGTTAGGAGGGATCACGTCTTTTGAATCGGATTTATGTACATTTACTGGGAAAATACATGGGAAAATCCCATTGGGGAAAATTGTACTTAGGGTTAGGGTTAGCTCTCCATGAATTTGCAGAGCAACACGGACGGCGCCATGGGATTCGGAGCCCATAGATATGGTTAGGAGGGATCACGCCTTTTGAATCGGATTTATGTACATTTACTGGAAAAATACATGGGAAAATCCCATTGGGGAAAATTCTACTTAGGGTTAGGGTTAGCTCTCCATGAATTCGCAGACCAAAATGGACATCGCCATTGGATTCGGAGTCCATAGGTATGGTTAGGAGGGATAACGCCTTTTGAATCAGACTTATGTACATTTCCTGGGAAAATACATGGGAAAATCCCATTGGGGAAAATTCTACTTAGGGTCAGGGTTCGCTCTCCATAAATTCGCAGAGCAAAACGAACATCCCCATTGGATTCGGAGTCCATAGGTATGGTTAGGAGGGGTGACGCCTTTTGAGCCAGTCTTATGTACATTTCCTGGGGAAATACATGGGAAAATCCCATTGGAGAAAATTGTACTTAGGGTTAGGGTTAGCTCTCCATGGATTCGCACAGCAAAATGGACATTGCCATTGGATTTGGAGCCCATAGGTATGGTTCGGAGGGGTCACGCCTTTTGAGTCGGATTTATGTACATTTCCTGGGAAAATACATGGGAAAATCCCATTGGGGAAAATTCTACTTAGAGTTAGGGTTAGCTCTCCATGAATTCGCAGACCAAAATGGACATCGCCATTGGATTCGAAGTCCATAGGTATGGTTAGGAGGGATAACGCCTTTTGAATCGGACTTATGTACATTTCCTGGGAAAATACATGGGAAAATCCCATTGGGGAAAATTCTACTTAGGGTTAGGGTTAGCTCTCCATGAATTCGCACAGCAAAATGGACATTGCCATTGGATTTGGAGCCCATAGGTATGGTTAGGAGGGATAACGCCTTTTGAATCGGACTTATGTACATTTCGTGGGAAAATACATGGGAAAATCCCATTGGGGAAAATTGTACTTAGGGTTAGGGTTAGCTCTCCATGAATTCGCAGACCAAAATGGACATCGCCATTGGATTCGGAGTCCATAGGTATGGTTAGGAGGGATAACGCCTTTTGAATCGGACTTATGTACATTTCCTGGGAAAATACATGGGAAAATCCCATTGGGGAAAATTCTACTTAGGGTTAGGGTTCGCTCTCCATGAATTCGCAGATCAAAACGGGCATCCCCATTGGATTCGGAGTCCATAGATATGGTTAGGAGGGATCACGCCTTTTGAATCGGATTTATGTACATTTACTGGGAAAATACATGGGAAAATCCCATTGGGGAAAATTGTACTTAGGGTTAGGGTTAGCTCTCCATGAATTTGCAGAGCAACACGGACGGCGCCATGGGATTCGGAGCCCATAGATATGGTTAGGAGGGATCACGCCTTTTGAATCGGATTTATGTACATTTACTGGAAAAATACATGGGAAAATCCCATTGGGGAAAATTCTACTTAGGGTTAGGGTTAGCTCTCCATGAATTCGCAGACCAAAATGGACATCGCCATTGGATTCGGAGTCCATAGGTATGGTTAGGAGGGATAACGCCTTTTGAATCAGACTTATGTACATTTCCTGGGAAAATACATGGGAAAATCCCATTGGGGAAAATTCTACTTAGGGTCAGGGTTCGCTCTCCATAAATTCGCAGAGCAAAACGAACATCCCCATTGGATTCGGAGTCCATAGGTATGGTTAGGAGGGGTGACGCCTTTTGAGCCAGTCTTATGTACATTTCCTGGGGAAATACATGGGAAAATCCCATTGGAGAAAATTGTACTTAGGGTTAGGGTTAGCTCTCCATGGATTCGCACAGCAAAATGGACATTGCCATTGGATTTGGAGCCCATAGGTATGGTTCGGAGGGGTCACGCCTTTTGAGTCGGATTTATGTACATTTCCTGGGAAAATACATGGGAAAATCCCATTGGGGAAAATTCTACTTAGAGTTAGGGTTAGCTCTCCATGAATTCGCAGACCAAAATGGACATCGCCATTGGATTCGAAGTCCATAGGTATGGTTAGGAGGGATAACGCCTTTTGAATCGGACTTATGTACATTTCCTGGGAAAATACATGGGAAAATCCCATTGGGGAAAATTCTACTTAGGGTTAGGGTTAGCTCTCCATGAATTCGCACAGCAAAATGGACATTGCCATTGGATTTGGAGCCCATAGGTATGGTTAGGAGGGATAACGCCTTTTGAATCGGACTTATGTACATTTCGTGGGAAAATACATGGGAAAATCCCATTGGGGAAAATTGTACTTAGGGTTAGGGTTAGCTCTCCATGAATTCGCAGACCAAAATGGACATCGCCATTGGATTCGGAGTCCATAGGTATGGTTAGGAGGGATAACGCCTTTTGAATCGGACTTATGTACATTTCCTGGGAAAATACATGGGAAAATCCCATTGGGGAAAATTCTACTTAGGGTTAGGGTTCGCTCTCCATGAATTCGCAGATCAAAACGGGCATCCCCATTGGATTCGGAGTCCATAGATATGGTTAGGAGGGATCACGCCTTTTGAATCGGATTTATGTACATTTACTGGGAAAATACATGGGAAAATCCCATTGGGGAAAATTCTACTTAGGGTTAGGGTTCGCTCTCCATGAATTCGCAGAGCAAAACGAACATCCCCATTGGATTCGGAGTCCCTAGGTATGGTTAGGAGGGGTGACGCCTTTTGAGCCAGTCTTATGTACATTTCCTGGGGAAATACATGGGAAAATCCCATTGGAGAAAATTGTACTTAGGGTTAGGGTTAGCTCTCCATGGATTCGCACAGCAAAATGGACATCGCCATTGGATTCGGAGTCCATAGGTATGGTTAGGAGGGATAACGCCTTTTGAATCAGACTTATGTACATTTCCTGGGAAAATACATGGGAAAATCCCATTGGGGAAAATTCTACTTAGGGTCAGGGTTCGCTCTCCATAAATTCGCAGAGCAAAACGAACATCCCCATTGGATTCGGAGTCCATAGGTATGGTTAGGAGGGGTGACGCCTTTTGAGCCAGTCTTATGTACATTTCCTGGGGAAATACATGGGAAAATCCCATTGGAGAAAATTGTACTTAGGGTTAGGGTTAGCTCTCCATGGATTCGCACAGCAAAATGGACATTGCCATTGGATTTGGAGCCCATAGGTATGGTTCGGAGGGGTCACGCCTTTTGAGTCGGATTTATGTACATTTCCTGGGAAAATACATGGGAAAATCCCATTGGGGAAAATTCTACTTAGAGTTAGGCTTAGCTCTCCATGAATTCGCAGACCAAAATGGACATCGCCATTGGATTCGAAGTCCATAGGTATGGTTAGGAGGGATAACGCCTTTTGAATCGGACTTATGTACATTTCCTGGGAAAATACATGGGAAAATCCCATTGGGGAAAATTCTACTTAGGGTTAGGGTTAGCTCTCCATGAATTCGCACAGCAAAATGGATATTGCCATTGGATTTGGAGCCCATAGGTATGGTTAGGAGGGATAACGCCTTTTGAATCGGACTTATGTACATTTCGTGGGAAAATACATGGGAAAATCCCATTGGGGAAAATTGTACTTAGGGTTAGGGTTAGCTCTCCATGAATTCGCAGACCAAAATGGACATCGCCATTGGATTCGGAGTCCATAGGTATGGTTAGGAGGGATAACGCCTTTTGAATCGGACTTATGTACATTTCCTGGGAAAATACATGGGAAAATCCCATTGGGGAAAATTCTACTTAGGGTTAGGGTTCGCTCTCCATGAATTCGCAGATCAAAACGGGCATCCCCATTGGATTCGGAGCGCATAGGTATGGTTAGGAGGGGTCACGCCTTTTGAGCCAGTCTTATGTACATTTCCTGGGGAAATACATGGGTAAATCCCATTGGGGAAAATTGTACTTAGGGTTAGGGGTAGCTCTCCATGAATTTGCAGAGCAAAACGGACGTCTCCATTGGATTCGGAGCCCATAGATATGGTTAGGAGGGATCACGCCTTTTGAATCGGATTTATGTACATTTACTGGGAAAATACATGGGAAAATCCCATTGGGGAAAATTCTACTTAGGGTTACGGTTAGCTCTCCATGAATTCGCAGACCAAAATGGACATCGCCATTGGATTCGGAGTCCATAGGTATGGTTAGGAGGGATAACGCCTTTTGAATCGGACTTATGTACATTTCCTGGGAAAATACATGGGAAAATACCATTGGGGAAAATTCTACTTAGGGTTAGGGTTCGCTCTCCATAAATTCGCAGATCAAAACGGGCATCCCCATTGGATTCGGAGTCCATAGGTATGGTTAGGAGGGGTCACGCATTTTGAGCCAGTCTTATGTACATTTCCTGGGGAAATACATGGGAAAATCCCATTGGGGAAAATTCTATTTAGGGTTACGGTTAGCTCTCCATGAATTCGCAAACCAAAATGGACATCGCCATTGGATTCGGAGTCCATAGGTATGGTTAGGAGGGATAACGCCTTTTGAATCGGACTTATGTACATTTCCTGGGAAAATACATGGGAAAATCCCATTGGGGAAAATTCTACTTAGGGTCAGGGTTCGCTCTCCATGAATTCGCAGAGCAAAAGGAACATCCCCATTGGATTCGGAGTCCATAGGTATGGTTAGGAGGGGTGACGCCTTTTGAGCCAGTCTTATGTACATTTCCTGGGGAAATACATGGGAAAATCCCATTGGAGAAAATTGTACTTAGGGTTAGGGTTAGCTCTCCATGGATTCGCACAGCAAAATGGACATTGCCATTGGATTTGGAGCCCATAGGTATGGTTCGGAGGGGTCACGCCTTTTGAGTCGGATTTATGTACATTTCCTGGGGAAATACATGGGAAAATCCCATTGGGGAAAATTCTACTTAGAGTTAGGCTTAGCTCTCCATGAATTCGCAGACCAAAATGGACATTGCCATTGGATTCGAAGTCCATAGGTATGGTTAGGAGGGGTGACGCCTTTTGAGCCAGTCTTATGTACATTTCCTGGGGAAATACATGGGAAAATCCCATTGGAGAAAATTGTACTTAGGGTTAGGGTTAGCTCTCCATGAATTCGCAGACCAAAATGGACATCGCCATTGGATTCGGAGTCCATAGGTATGGTTAGGAGGGATAACGCCTTTTGAATCAGACTTATGTACATTTCCTGGGAAAATACATGGGAAAATCCCATTGGGGAAAATTCTACTTAGGGTTAGGGTTCGCTCTCCATAAATTCGCAGAGCAAAACGAACATCCCCATTGGATTCGGAGTCCATAGGTATGGTTAGGAGGGGTGACGCCTTTTGAGCCAGTCTTATGTACATTTCCTGGGGAAATACATGGGAAAATCCCATTGGAGAAAATTGTACTTAGGGTTAGGGTTAGCTCTCCATGGATTCGCACAGCAAAATGGACATTGCCATTGGATTTGGAGCCCATAGGTATGGTTCGGAGGGGTCACGCCTTTTGAGTCGGATTTATGTACATTTCCTGGGAAAATACATGGGAAAATCCCATTGGGGAAAATTCTACTTAGAGTTAGGCTTAGCTCTCCATGAATTCGCAGACCAAAATGGACATCGCCATTGGATTCGAAGTCCATAGGTATGGTTAGGAGGGATAACGCCTTTTGAATCGGACTTATGTACATTTCCTGGGAAAATACATGGGAAAATCCCATTGGGGAAAATTCTACTTAGGGTTAGGGTTAGCTCTCCATGAATTCGCACAGCAAAATGGATATTGCCATTGGATTTGGAGCCCATAGGTATGGTTAGGAGGGATAACGCCTTTTGAATCGGACTTATGTACATTTCGTGGGAAAATACATGGGAAAATCCCATTGGGGAAAATTGTACTTAGGGTTAGGGTTAGCTCTCCATGAATTCGCAGACCAAAATGGACATCGCCATTGGATTCGGAGTCCATAGGTATGGTTAGGAGGGATAACGCCTTTTGAATCGGACTTATGTACATTTCCTGGGAAAATACATGGGAAAATCCCATTGGGGAAAATTCTACTTAGGGTTAGGGTTCGCTCTCCATGAATTCGCAGATCAAAACGGGCATCCCCATTGGATTCGGAGCGCATAGGTATGGTTAGGAGGGGTCACGCCTTTTGAGCCAGTCTTATGTACATTTCCTGGGGAAATACATGGGTAAATCCCATTGGGGAAAATTGTACTTAGGGTTAGGGTTAGCTCTCCATGAATTTGCAGAGCAAAACGGACGTCTCCATTGGATTCGGAGCCCATAGATATGGTTAGGAGGGATCACGCCTTTTGAATCGGATTTATGTACATTTACTGGGAAAATACATGGGAAAATCCCATTGGGGAAAATTCTACTTAGGGTTACGGTTAGCTCTCCATGAATTCGCAGACCAAAATGGACATCGCCATTGGATTCGGAGTCCATAGGTATGGTTAGGAGGGATAACGCCTTTTGAATCGGACTTATGTACATTTCCTGGGAAAATACATGGGAAAATACCATTGGGGAAAATTCTACTTAGGGTTAGGGTTCGCTCTCCATAAATTCGCAGATCAAAACGGGCATCCCCATTGGATTCGGAGTCCATAGGTATGGTTAGGAGGGGTCACGCATTTTGAGCCAGTCTTATGTACATTTCCTGGGGAAATACATGGGAAAATCCCATTGGGGAAAATTCTATTTAGGGTTACGGTTAGCTCTCCATGAATTCGCAGACCAAAATGGACATCGCCATTGGATTCGGAGTCCATAGGTATGGTTAGGAGGGATAACGCCTTTTGAATCGGATTTATGTACATTTCCTGGGAAAATACATGGGAAAATCCCATTGGGGAAAATTCTACTTAGGGTCAGGGTTCGCTCTCCATGAATTCGCAGAGCAAAAGGAACATCCCCATTGGATTCGGAGTCCATAGGTATGGTTAGGAGGGGTGACGCCTTTTGAGCCAGTCTTATGTACATTTCCTGGGGAAATACATGGGAAAATCCCATTGGAGAAAATTGTACTTAGGGTTAGGGTTAGCTCTCCATGGATTCGCACAGCAAAATGGACATTGCCATTGGATTTGGAGCCCATAGGTATGGTTCGGAGGGGTCACGCCTTTTGAGTCGGATTTATGTACATTTCCTGGGGAAATACATGGGAAAATCCCATTGGGGAAAATTCTACTTAGAGTTAGGCTTAGCTCTCCATGAATTCGCAGACCAAAATGGACATTGCCATTGGATTCGAAGTCCATAGGTATGGTTAGGAGGGGTGACGCCTTTTGAGCCAGTCTTATGTACATTTCCTGGGGAAATACATGGGAAAATCCCATTGGAGAAAATTGTACTTAGGGTTAGGGTTAGCTCTCCATGAATTCGCAGACCAAAATGGACATCGCCATTGGATTCGGAGTCCATAGGTATGGTTAGGAGGGATAACGCCTTTTGAATCAGACTTATGTACATTTCCTGGGAAAATACATGGGAAAATCCCATTGGGGAAAATTCTACTTAGGGTTAGGGTTCGCTCTCCATAAATTCGCAGAGCAAAACGAACATCCCCATTGGATTCGGAGTCCATAGGTATGGTTAGGAGGGGTGACGCCTTTTGAGCCAGTCTTATGTACATTTCCTGGGGAAATACATGGGAAAATCCCATTGGAGAAAATTGTACTTAGGGTTAGGGTTAGCTCTCCATGGATTCGCACAGCAAAATGGACATTGCCATTGGATTTGGAGCCCATAGGTATGGTTCGGAGGGGTCACGCCTTTTGAGTCGGATTTATGTACATTTCCTGGGAAAATACATGGGAAAATCCCATTGGGGAAAATTCTACTTAGAGTTAGGCTTAGCTCTCCATGAATTCGCAGACCAAAATGGACATCGCCATTGGATTCGAAGTCCATAGGTATGGTTAGGAGGGATAACGCCTTTTGAATCGGACTTATGTACATTTCCTGGGAAAATACATGGGAAAATCCCATTGGGGAAAATTCTACTTAGGGTTAGGGTTAGCTCTCCATGAATTCGCACAGCAAAATGGATATTGCCATTGGATTTGGAGCCCATAGGTATGGTTAGGAGGGATAACGCCTTTTGAATCGGACTTATGTACATTTCGTGGGAAAATACATGGGAAAATCCCATTGGGGAAAATTGTACTTAGGGTTAGGGTTAGCTCTCCATGAATTCGCAGACCAAAATGGACATCGCCATTGGATTCGGAGTCCATAGGTATGGTTAGGAGGGATAACGCCTTTTGAATCGGACTTATGTACATTTCCTGGGAAAATACATGGGAAAATCCCATTGGGGAAAATTCTACTTAGGGTTAGGGTTCGCTCTCCATGAATTCGCAGATCAAAACGGGCATCCCCATTGGATTCGGAGCGCATAGGTATGGTTAGGAGGGGTCACGCCTTTTGAGCCAGTCTTATGTACATTTCCTGGGGAAATACATGGGTAAATCCCATTGGGGAAAATTGTACTTAGGGTTAGGGTTAGCTCTCCATGAATTTGCAGAGCAAAACGGACGTCTCCATTGGATTCGGAGCCCATAGATATGGTTAGGAGGGATCACGCCTTTTGAATCGGATTTATGTACATTTACTGGGAAAATACATGGGAAAATCCCATTGGGGAAAATTCTACTTAGGGTTACGGTTAGCTCTCCATGAATTCGCAGACCAAAATGGACATCGCCATTGGATTCGGAGTCCATAGGTATGGTTAGGAGGGATAACGCCTTTTGAATCGGACTTATGTACATTTCCTGGGAAAATACATGGGAAAATACCATTGGGGAAAATTCTACTTAGGGTTAGGGTTCGCTCTCCATAAATTCGCAGATCAAAACGGGCATCCCCATTGGATTCGGAGTCCATAGGTATGGTTAGGAGGGGTCACGCATTTTGAGCCAGTCTTATGTACATTTCCTGGGGAAATACATGGGAAAATCCCATTGGGGAAAATTCTATTTAGGGTTACGGTTAGCTCTCCATGAATTCGCAGACCAAAATGGACATCGCCATTGGATTCGGAGTCCATAGGTATGGTTAGGAGGGATAACGCCTTTTGAATCGGACTTATGTACATTTCCTGGGAAAATACATGGGAAAATCCCATTGGGGAAAATTCTACTTAGGGTCAGGGTTCGCTCTCCATGAATTCGCAGAGCAAAAGGAACATCCCCATTGGATTCGGAGTCCATAGGTATGGTTAGGAGGGGTGACGCCTTTTGAGCCAGTCTTATGTACATTTCCTGGGGAAATACATGGGAAAATCCCATTGGAGAAAATTGTACTTAGGGTTAGGGTTAGCTCTCCATGGATTCGCACAGCAAAATGGACATTGCCATTGGATTTGGAGCCCATAGGTATGGTTCGGAGGGGTCACGCCTTTTGAGTCGGATTTATGTACATTTCCTGGGGAAATACATGGGAAAATCCCATTGGGGAAAATTCTACTTAGAGTTAGGCTTAGCTCTCCATGAATTCGCAGACCAAAATGGACATCGCCATTGGATTCGAAGTCCATAGGTATGGTTAGGAGGGATAACGCCTTTTGAATCGGACTTATGTACATTTCCTGGGAAAATACATGGGAAAATCCCATTGGGGAAAATTCTACTTAGGGTTAGGGTTAGCTCTCCATGAATTCGCACAGCAAAATGGACATTGCCATTGGATTTGGAGCCCATAGGTATGGTTAGGAGGGATAACGCCTTTTGAATCAGACTTATGTACATTTCCTGGGAAAATACATGGGAAAATCCCATTGGGGAAAATTCTACTTAGGGTTAGGGTTCGCTCTCCATAAATTCGCAGAGCAAAACGAACATCCCCATTGGATTCGGAGTCCATAGGTATGGTTAGGAGGGGTGACGCCTTTTGAGCCAGTCTTATGTACATTTCCTGGGGAAATACATGGGAAAATCCCATTGGAGAAAATTGTACTTAGGGTTAGGGTTAGCTCTCCATGGATTCGCACAGCAAAATGGACATTGCCATTGGATTTGGAGCCCATAGGTATGGTTCGGAGGGGTCACGCCTTTTGAGTCGGATTTATGTACATTTCCTGGGAAAATACATGGGAAAATCCCATTGGGGAAAATTCTACTTAGAGTTAGGCTTAGCTCTCCATGAATTCGCAGACCAAAATGGACATCGCCATTGGATTCGAAGTCCATAGGTATGGTTAGGAGGGATAACGCCTTTTGAATCGGACTTATGTACATTTCCTGGGAAAATACATGGGAAAATCCCATTGGGGAAAATTCTACTTAGGGTTAGGGTTAGCTCTCCATGAATTCGCACAGCAAAATGGATATTGCCATTGGATTTGGAGCCCATAGGTATGGTTAGGAGGGATAACGCCTTTTGAATCGGACTTATGTACATTTCGTGGGAAAATACATGGGAAAATCCCATTGGGGAAAATTGTACTTAGGGTTAGGGTTAGCTCTCCATGAATTCGCAGACCAAAATGGACATCGCCATTGGATTCGGAGTCCATAGGTATGGTTAGGAGGGATAACGCCTTGTGAATCGGACTTATGTACATTTCCTGGGAAAATACATGGGAAAATCCCATTGGGGAAAATTCTACTTAGGGTTAGGGTTCGCTCTCCATGAATTCGCAGATCAAAACGGGCATCCCCATTGGATTCGGAGCGCATAGGTATGGTTAGGAGGGGTCACGCCTTTTGAGCCAGTCTTATGTACATTTCCTGGGGAAATACATGGGTAAATCCCATTGGGGAAAATTGTACTTAGGGTTAGGGTTAGCTCTCCATGAATTTGCAGAGCAAAACGGACGTCTCCATTGGATTCGGAGCCCATAGATATGGTTAGGAGGGATCACGCCTTTTGAATCGGATTTATGTACATTTACTGGGAAAATACATGGGAAAATCCCATTGGGGAAAATTCTACTTAGGGTTACGGTTAGCTCTCCATGAATTCGCAGACCAAAATGGACATCGCCATTGGATTCGGAGTCCATAGGTATGGTTAGGAGGGATAACGCCTTTTGAATCGGACTTATGTACATTTCCTGGGAAAATACATGGGAAAATACCATTGGGGAAAATTCTACTTAGGGTTAGGGTTCGCTCTCCATAAATTCGCAGATCAAAACGGGCATCCCCATTGGATTCGGAGTCCATAGGTATGGTTAGGAGGGGTCACGCATTTTGAGCCAGTCTTATGTACATTTCCTGGGGAAATACATGGGAAAATCCCATTGGGGAAAATTCTATTTAGGGTTACGGTTAGCTCTCCATGAATTCGCAGACCAAAATGGACATCGCCATTGGATTCGGAGTCCATAGGTATGGTTAGGAGGGATAACGCCTTTTGAATCGGACTTATGTACATTTCCTGGGAAAATACATGGGAAAATCCCATTGGGGAAAATTCTACTTAGGGTCAGGGTTCGCTCTCCATGAATTCGCAGAGCAAAAGGAACATCCCCATTGGATTCGGAGTCCATAGGTATGGTTAGGAGGGGTGACGCCTTTTGAGCCAGTCTTATGTACATTTCCTGGGGAAATACATGGGAAAATCCCATTGGAGAAAATTGTACTTAGGGTTAGGGTTAGCTCTCCATGGATTCGCACAGCAAAATGGACATTGCCATTGGATTTGGAGCCCATAGGTATGGTTCGGAGGGGTCACGCCTTTTGAGTCGGATTTATGTACATTTCCTGGGGAAATACATGGGAAAATCCCATTGGGGAAAATTCTACTTAGAGTTAGGCTTAGCTCTCCATGAATTCGCAGACCAAAATGGACATCGCCATTGGATTCGAAGTCCATAGGTATGGTTAGGAGGGATAACGCCTTTTGAATCGGACTTATGTACATTTCCTGGGAAAATACATGGGAAAATCCCATTGGGGAAAATTCTACTTAGGGTTAGGGTTAGCTCTCCATGAATTCGCACAGCAAAATGGACATTGCCATTGGATTTGGAGCCCATAGGTATGGTTAGGAGGGATAACGCCTTTTGAATCGGACTTATGTACATTTCCTGGGAAAATACATGGGAAAATCCCATTGGGGAAAATTGTACTTAGGGTTAGGGTTCGCTCTCCATGAATTCGCAGATCAAAACGGGCATCCCCATTGGATTCGGAGCGCATAGGTATGGTTAGGAGGGGTCACGCCTTTTGAGCCAGTCTTATGTACATTTCCTGGGGAAATACATGGGTAAATCTCATTGGGGAAAATTGTACTTAGGGTTAGGGTTAGCTCTCCATGAATTTGCAGAGCAAAACGGACGTCTCCATTGGATTCGGAGCCCATAGATATGGTTAGGAGGGATCACGCCTTTTGAATCGGATTTATGTACATTTCCTGGGAAAATACATGGGAAAATCCCATTGGGGAAAATTCTACTTAGGGTCAGGGTTCGCTCTCCATGAATTCGCAGAGCAAAACGAACATCCCCATTGGATTCGGAGTCCCTAGGTATGGTTAGGAGGGGTGACGCCTTTTGAGCCAGTCTTATGTACATTTCCTGGGGAAATACATGGGAAAATCCCATTGGAGAAAATTGTACTTAGGGTTAGGGTTAGCTCTCCATGGATTCGCACAGCAAAATGGACATCGCCATTGGATTTGGAACCCATAGGTATGGTTCGGAGGGGTCACGCCTTTTAAGTCGGATTTATGTACATTTCCTGGGAAAATACATGGGAAAATCCCATTGGGGAAAATTCTACTTAGAGTTAGGCTTAGCTCTCCATGAATTCGCACAGCAAAACGGACATCGCCATAGGATTTGCAGCCCATAGGTATGTTTCAGAGGGGTCACACCTTTTGAGTCGGATTTATGTACATTTCCTGGGAAAATACATGGGTAAATCCCATTGGGGAAAATTGTACTTAGGGTTAGGGTTCGCTCTCCATGAATTCGCAGATCAAAACGGGCATCCCCATTGGATTCGGAGCCCATAGGTATGGTTAGGAGGGGTCACGCCTTTTGAGCCAGTCTTATGTACATTTCCTGGGGAAATACATGGGTAAATCCCATTGGGGAAAATTGTACTTAGGGTTAGGGTTAGCTCTCCATGAATTTGCAGAGCAAAACGGACGTCGCCATTGGATTCGGTGCCCATAGATATGGTTAGGAGGGATCACGTCTTTTGAATCGGATTTATGTACATTTCCTGGGAAAATACATGGGAAAATCCCATTGGGGAAAATTGTACTTAGGGTTAGGGTTAGCTCTCCATGAATTTGCAGAGCAACACGGACGGCGCCATTGGATTCGGAGCCCATAGATATGGTTAGGAGGGATCACGCCTTTTGAATCGGATTTATGTACATTTACTGGGAAAATACATGGGAAAATCCCATTGGGGAAAATTCTACTTAGGGTTAGGGTTAGCTCTCCATGAATTCGCAGACCAAAATGGACATCGCCATTGGATTCGGAGTTCATAGGTATGGTTAGGAGGGATAACGCCTTTTGAATCAGACTTATGTACATTTCCTGGGAAAATACATGGGAAAATCCCATTGGGGAAAATTCTACTTAGGGTCAGGGTTCGCTCTCCATAAATTCGCAGAGCAAAACGAACATCCCCATTGGATTCGGAGTCCATAGGTATGGTTAGGAGGGGTGACGCCTTTTGAGCCAGTCTTATGTACATTTCCTGGGGAAATACATGGGAAAATCCCATTGGAGAAAATTGTACTTAGGGTTAGGGTTAGCTCTCCATGGATTCGCACAGCAAAATGGACATTGCCATTGGATTTGGAGCCCATAGGTATGGTTCGGAGGGGTCACGCCTTTTGAGTCGGATTTATGTACATTTCCTGGGAAAATACATGGGAAAATCCCATTGGGGAAAATTCTACTTAGGGTTAGGGTTCGCTCTCCATAAATTCGCAGATCAAAACGGGCATCCCCATTGGATTCGGAGCGCATAGGTATGGTTAGGAGGGGTCACGCCTTTTGAGCCAGTCTTATGTACATTTCCTGGGGAAATACATGGGTAAATCTCATTGGGGAAAATTGTACTTAGGGTTAGGGTTAGCTCTCCATGAATTTGCAGAGCAAAACGGACGTCTCCATTGGATTCGGAGCCCATAGATATGGTTAGGAGGGATCACGCCTTTTGAATCGGATTTATGTACATTTCCTGGGAAAATACATGGGAAAATCCCATTGGGGAAAATTCTACTTAGGGTCAGGGTTCGCTCTCCATGAATTCGCAGAGCAAAACGAACATCCCCATTGGATTCGGAGTCCCTAGGTATGGTTAGGAGGGGTGACGCCTTTTGAGCCAGTCTTATGTACATTTCCTGGGGAAATACATGGGAAAATCCCATTGGAGAAAATTGTACTTAGGGTTAGGGTTAGCTCTCCATGGATTCGCACAGCAAAATGGACATCGCCATTGGATTTGGAACCCATAGGTATGGTTCGGAGGGGTCACGCCTTTTGAGTCGGATTTATGTACATTTCCTGGGAAAATACATGGGAAAATCCCATTGGGGAAAATTCTACTTAGAGTTAGGCTTAGCTCTCCATGAATTCGCACAGCAAAACGGACATCGCCATAGGATTTGCAGCCCATAGGTATGTTTCAGAGGGGTCACACCTTTTGAGTCGGATTTATGTACATTTCCTGGGAAAATACATGGGTAAATCCCATTGGGGAAAATTGTACTTAGGGTTAGGGTTCGCTCTCCATGAATTCGCAGATCAAAACGGGCATCCCCATTGGATTCGGAGCCCATAGGTATGGTTAGGAGGGGTCACGCCTTTTGAGCCAGTCTTATGTACATTTCCTGGGGAAATACATGGGTAAATCCCATTGGGGAAAATTGTACTTAGGGTTAGGGTTAGCTCTCCATGAATTTGCAGAGCAAAACGGACGTCGCCATTGGATTCGGTGCCCATAGATATGGTTAGGAGGGATCACGTCTTTTGAATCGGATTTATGTACATTTCCTGGGAAAATACATGGGAAAATCCCATTGGGGAAAATTGTACTTAGGGTTAGGGTTAGCTCTCCATGAATTTGCAGAGCAACACGGACGGCGCCATTGGATTCGGAGCCCATAGATATGGTTAGGAGGGATCACGCCTTTTGAATCGGATTTATGTACATTTACTGGGAAAATACATGGGAAAATCCCATTGGGGAAAATTCTACTTAGGGTTAGGGTTAGCTCTCCATGAATTCGCAGACCAAAATGGACATCGCCATTGGATTCGGAGTCCATAGGTATGGTTAGGAGGGATAACGCCTTTTGAATCAGACTTATGTACATTTCCTGGGAAAATACATGGGAAAATCCCATTGGGGAAAATTCTACTTAGGGTCAGGGTTCGCTCTCCATAAATTCGCAGAGCAAAACGAACATCCCCATTGGATTCGGAGTCCATAGGTATGGTTAGGAGGGGTGACGCCTTTTGAGCCAGTCTTATGTACATTTCCTGGGGAAATACATGGGAAAATCCCATTGGAGAAAATTGTACTTAGGGTTAGGGTTAGCTCTCCATGGATTCGCACAGCAAAATGGACATTGCCATTGGATTTGGAGCCCATAGGTATGGTTCGGAGGGGTCACGCCTTTTGAGTCGGATTTATGTACATTTCCTGGGAAAATACATGGGAAAATCCCATTGGGGAAAATTCTGCTTAGAGTTAGGCTTAGCTCTCCATGAATTTGCAGACCAAAATGGACATCGCCATTGGATTCGAAGTCCATAGGTATGGTTAGGAGGGATAACGCCTTTTGAATCGGACTTATGTACATTTTCTGGGAAAATACATGGGAAAATCCCATTGGGGAAAATTCTACTTAGGGTTAGGGTTAGCTCTCCATGAATTCGCACAGCAAAATGGACATTGCCATTGGATTTGGAGCCCATAGGTATGGTTAGGAGGGATAACGCCTTTTGAATCGGACTTATGTACATTTCGTGGGAAAATACATGGGAAAATCCCATTGGGGAAAATTGTACTTAGGGTTAGGGTTAGCTCTCCATGAATTCGCAGACCAAAATGGACATCGCCATTGGATTCGGAGTCCATAGGTATGGTTAGGAGGGATAACGCCTTTTGAATCGGACTTATGTACATTTCCTGGGAAAATACATGGGAAAATCCCATTGGGGAAAATTCTACTTAGGGTTAGGGTTCGCTCTCCATGAATTCGCAGATCAAAACGGGCATCCCCATTGGATTCGGAGCGCAAAGGTATGGTTAGGAGGGGTCATGCCTTTTGAGCCAGTCTTATGTACATTTCCTGGGGAAATACATGGGTAAATCCCATTGCGGAAAATTGTACTTAGGGTTAGGGTTAGCTCTCCATGAATTTGCAGAGCAAAACGGACGTCTCCATTGGATTCGGAGCCCATAGATATGGTTAGGAGGGATCACGCCTTTTGAATCGGATTTATGTACATTTACTGGGAAAATACATGGGAAAATCCCATTGGGGAAAATTCTACTTAGGGTTACGGTTAGCTCTCCATGAATTCGCAGACCAAAATGGACATCGCCATTGGATTCGGAGTCCATAGGTATGGTTAGGAGGGATAACGCCTTTTGAATCGGACTTATGTACATTTCCTGGGAAAATACATGGGAAAATCCCATTGGGGAAAATTCTACTTAGGGTTAGGGTTCGCTCTCCATAAATTCGCAGATCAAAACGGGCATCCCCATTGGATTCGGAGTCCATAGGTATGGTTAGGAGGGGTCACGCATTTTGAGCCAGTCTTATGTACATTTCCTGGGGAAATACATGGGAAAATCCCATTGGGGAAAATTCTACTTAGGGTTACGGTTAGCTCTCCATGAATTCGCAGACCAAAATGGACATCGCCATTGGATTCGGAGTCCATAGGTATGGTTAGGAGGGATAACGCCTTTTGAATCGGACTTATGTACATTTCCTGGGAAAATACATGGGAAAATCCCATTGGGGAAAATTCTACTTAGGGTTAGGGTTCGCTCTCCATAAATTCGCAGATCAAAACGGGCATCCCCATTGGATTCGGAGTCCATAGGTATGGTTAGGAGGGGTCACGCATTTTGAGCCAGTCTTATGTACATTTCCTGGGGAAATACATGGGAAAATCCCATTGGGGAAAATTGTACTTAGGGTTAGGGTTAGCTCTCCATGAATTTGCAGAGCAAAACGGACGTCGCCATTGGATTCGGAGCCCATAGATATGGTTAGGAGGGATCACGCCTTTTGAATCGGATTTATGTACATTTACTGGGAAAATACATGGGAAAATCCCATTGGGGAAAATTCTACTTAGGGTTAGGGTTAGCTCTCCATGAATTCGCACAGTAAAACGGACATTGCCATTGGATTTGGAGCCCATAGGTATGGTTCGGAGGGGTCACGCCTTTTGAATCGGATTTATGTACATTTACTGGGAAAATACATGGGAAAATCCCATTGGGAGAAATTGTACTTAGGGTTAGGGTTAGCTCTCCATGAATTTGCAGAGCAACACGGATGGCGCCATTGGATTCGGAGCCCATAGATATGGTTAGGAGGGATCACGCCTTTTGAATCGGATTTATGTACATTTACTGGGAAAATACATGGGAAAATCCCATTGGGGAAAATTCTACTTAGGGTTAGGGTTAGCTCTCCATGAATTCGCAGACCAAAATGGACATCGCCATTGGATTCGGAGTCCATAGGTATGGTTAGGAGGGATAACGCCTTTTGAATCAGACTTATGTACATTTCCTGGGAAAATACATGGGAAAATCCCATTGGGGAAAATTCTACTTAGGGTCAGGGTTCGCTCTCCATGAATTCGCAGAGCAAAACGAACATCCCCATTGGATTCGGAGCCCATAGGTATGGTTAGGAGGGATAACGCCTTTTGAATCGGACTTATGTACATTTCGTGGGAAAATACATGGGAAAATCCCATTGGGGAAAATTGTACTTAGGGTTAGGGATAGCTCTCCATGAATTCGCAGACCAAAATGGACATCGCCATTGGATTCGGAGTCCATAGGTATGGTTAGGAGGGATAACGCCTTTTGAATCAGACTTATGTACATTTCCTGGGATAATACATGGGAAAATCCCATTGGGGAAAATTCTACTTAGAGTTAGGCTTAGCTCTCCATGAATTCGCAGACCAAAATGGACATCGCCATTGGATTCGAAGTCCATAGATATGGTTAGGAGGGATCACGCCTTTTGAATCGGACTTATGTACATTTCCTGGGAAAATACATGGGAAAATCCCATTGGGGAAAATTCTACTTAGGGTTAGGGTTAGCTCTCCATGAATTCGCACAGCAAAATGGACATTGCCATTGGATTTGGAGCCCATAGGTATGGTTAGGAGGGATAACGCCTTTTGAATCGGACTTATGTACATTTCGTGGGAAAATACATGGGAAAATCCCATTGGGGAAAATTGTACTTAGGGTTAGGGATAGCTCTCCATGAATTCGCAGACCAAAATGGACATCGCCATTGGATTCGGAGTCCATAGGTATGGTTAGGAGGGATAACGCCTTTTGAATCAGACTTATGTACATTTCCTGGGATAATACATGGGAAAATCCCATTGGGGAAAATTCTACTTAGGGTCAGGGTTCGCTCTCCATGAATTCGCAGAGCAAAACGAACATCCCCATTGGATTCGGAGTCCATAGGTATGGTTAGGAGGGGTGACGCCTTTTGAGCCAGTCTTATGTACATTTCCTGGGGAAATACATGGGAAAATCCCATTGGAGAAAATTGTACTTAGGGTTAGGGTTAGCTCTCCATGGATTCGCACAGCAAAATGGACATCGCCATTGGATTGTAAGTCCATAGGTATGGTTAGGAGGGATAACGCCTTTTGAATCGGACTTATGTACATTTCCTGGGAAAATACATGGGAAAATCCCATTGGGGAAAATTCTACTTAGGGTTAGGGTTAGCTCTCCATGAATTCGCACAGCAAAATGGACATTGCCATTGGATTTGGAGCCCATAGGTATGGTTAGGAGGGATAACGCCTTTTGAATCGGACTTATGTACATTTCGTGGGAAAATACATGGGAAAATCCCATTGGGGAAAATTGTACTTAGGGTTAGGGTTAGCTCTCCATGAATTCGCAGACCAAAATGGACATCCCCATTGGATTCGGAGCCCATAGGTATGGTTAGGAGGGGTCACGCCTTTTGAGCCAGTCTTATGTACATTTCCATGGGAAATACATGGGTAAATCCCATTGGGGAAAATTGTACTTAGGGTTAGGGTTCGCTCTCCATGAATTCGCAGATCAAAACGGGCATCCCCATTGGATTCGGAGCCCATAGGTATGGTTAGGAGGGGTCACGCCTTTTGAGCCAGTCTTATGTACATTTCCATGGGAAATACATGGGTAAATCCCATTGGGGAAAATTGTACTTAGGGTTAGGGTTCGCTCTCCATGAATTCGCAGATCAAAACGGGCATCCCCATTGGATTCGGAGCCCATAGGTATGGTTAGGAGGGATCACGCCTTTTGAATCGGATTTATGTACATTTCCTGGGAAAATACATGGGAAAATCCCATTGGGGAAAATTCTACTTAGGGTTAGGGTTAGCTCTCCATGAATTCGTAGACCAAAATGGACATCGCCATTGGATTCGGAGTCCATAGGTATGGTTAGGAGGGATAACGCCTTTTGAATCGGACTTATGTACATTTCCTGGGAAAATACATGGGAAAATCCCATTGGGGAAAATTGTACTTAGGGTTAGGGTTAGCTCTCCATGAATTTGCAGAGCAACGTGGACGGCGCCATTGGATTCGGAGCCCATAGATATGGTTAGGAGGGATCACGCCTTTTGAATCGGATTTATGTACATTTACTGGGAAAATACATGGGAAAATCCCATTGGGGAAAATTCTAATTAGAGTTAGGCTTAGCTCTCCATGAATTCGCAGACCAAAATGGACATCGCCATTGGATTCGAAGTCCATAGGTATGGTTAGGAGGGATAACGCCTTTTGAATCGGACTTATGTACATTTCCTGGGAAAATACATGGGAAAATCCCATTGGGGAAAATTCTACTTAGGGTTAGGGTTAGCTCTCCATGAATTCGCACAGCAAAATGGACATTGCCATTGGATTTGGAGCCCATAGGTATGGTTCGGAGGGGTCACGTCTTTTGAGTCGGATTTATGTACATTTCCTGGGAAAATACATGGGAAAATCCCATTGGGGAAAATTCTACTTAGGGTTAGGGTTAGCTCTCCATGAATTCGCACAGCAAAACGGACATTGCCATTGGATTCGAAGTCCATAGGTATGGTTAGGAGGGATAACGCCTTTTGAATCAGACTTATGTACATTTCCTGGGAAAATACATGGGAAAATCCCATTGGGGAAAATTCTACTTAGGGTCAGGGTTCGCTCTCCATGAATTCGCAGAGCAAAACGAACATCCCCATTGGATTCGGAATCCATAGGTATGGTTAGGAGGGGTGACGCCTTTTGAGCCAGTCTTATGTACATTTCCTGGGGAAATACATGGGAAAATCCCATTGGAGAAAATTGTACTTAGCGTTAGGGTTAGCTCTCCATGGATTCGCACAGCAAAATGGACATTGCCATTGGATTTGGAGCCCATAGGTATGGTTCGGAGGGGTCACGTCTTTTGAGTCGGATTTATGTACATTTCCTGGGAAAATACATGGGAAAATCCCATTGGGGAAAATTCTACTTAGGGTTA
Source organism: Natrix helvetica (assembly GCF_964273705.1). Taxonomy (NCBI): domain Eukaryota; kingdom Metazoa; phylum Chordata; class Lepidosauria; order Squamata; family Natricidae; genus Natrix; species Natrix helvetica. The sequence goes on from NC_138552.1 coordinate 82,104,257, forward strand.
GGGTTAGCTCTCCATGAATTCGCACAGCAAAACGGACATTGCCATTGGATTCGAAGTCCATAGGTATGGTTAGGAGGGATAACGCCTTTTGAATCAGACTTATGTACATTTCCTGGGAAAATACATGGGAAAATCCCATTGGGGAAAATTCTACTTAGGGTCAGGGTTCGCTCTCCATGAATTCGCAGAGCAAAACGAACATCCCCATTGGATTCAGAATCCATAGGTATGGTTAGGAGGGGTGACGCCTTTTGAGCCAGTCTTATGTACATTTCCTGGGGAAATACATGGGAAAATCCCATTGGAGAAAATTGTACTTAGCGTTAGGGTTAGCTCTCCATGGATTCGCACAGCAAAATGGACATCGCCATTGGATTTGGAGCCCATAGGTATGGTTCGGAGGGGTCACGCCTTTTGAGTCGGATTTATGTACATTTCCTGGGAAAATACATGGGAAAATCCCATTGGGGAAAATTCTACTTAGAGTTAGTCTTAGCTCTCCATGAATTCGCAGACAAAAATGGACATCGCCATTGGATTCGAAGTCCATAGGTATGGTTAGGAGGGATAACACCTTTTGAGCCAGTCTTATGTACATTTCCTGGGGAAATACATGGGAAAATCCCATTGGAGAAAATTGTACTTAGGGTTAGGGTTAGCTCTCCATGGATTCGCACAGCAAAATGGACATCGCCATTGGATTCGAAGTCCATAGGTATGGTTAGGAGGGATAACGCCTTTTGAATCGGACTTATGTACATTTCCTGGGAAAATACATGGGAAAATCCCATTGGGGAAAATTCTACTTAGGGTTAGGGTTAGCTCTCCATGAATTCGCACAGCAAAATGGACATTGCCATTGGATTTGGAGCCCATAGGTATGGTTAGGAGGGATAACGCCTTTTGAATCGGACTTATGTACATTTCGTGGGAAAATACATGGGAAAATCCCATTGGGGAAAATTGTACTTAGGGTTAGGGTTAGCTCTCCATGAATTCGCAGACCAAAATGGACATCGCCATTGGATTCGGAGCCCATAGGTATGGTTAGGAGGGGTCACGCCTTTTGAGCCAGTCTTATGTACATTTCCTGGGGAAATACATGGGTAAATCCCATTGGGGAAAATTGTACTTAGGGTTAGGGTTCGCTCTCCATGAATTCGCAGATCAAAACGGGCATCCCCATTGGATTCGGAGCCCATAGGTATGGTTAGGAGGGGTCACGCCTTTTGAGCCAGTCTTATGTACATTTCCTGGGGAAATACATGGGTAAATCCCATTGGCGAAAATTGTACTTAGGGTTAGGGTTAGCTCTCCATGAATTTGCAGAGCAAAACGGACGTCGCCATTGGATTCGGAGCCCATAGATATGGTTAGGAGGGATCACGCCTTTTGAATCGGATTCATGTACATTTCCTGGGAAAATACATGGGAAAATCCCATTGGGGAAAATTCTACTTAGGGTTAGGGTTAGCTCTCCATGAATTCGTAGACCAAAATGGACATCGCCATTGGATTCGGAGTCCATAGGTATGGTTAGGAGGGATAACGCCTTTTGAATCGGACTTATGTACATTTCCTGGGAAAATACATGGGAAAATCCCATTGGGGAAAATTGTACTTAGGGTTAGGGTTAGCTCTCCATGAATTTGCAGAGCAACATGGACGGCGCCATTGGATTCGGAGCCCATAGATATGGTTAGGAGGGATCACGCCTTTTGAATCGGATTTATGTACATTTACTGGGAAAATACATGGGAAAATCCCATTGGGGAAAATTCTACTTAGGGTTAGGGTTAGCTCTCCATGAATTCGCAGACCAAAATGGACATCGCCATTGGATTCGGAGTCCATAGGTATGGTTAGGAGGGATAACGCCTTTTGAATCGGACTTATGTACATTTCCTGGGAAAATACATGGGAAAATCCCATTGGGGAAAATTCTACTTAGGGTCAGGGTTCGCTCTCCATGAATTCGCAGAGCAAAAGGAACATCCCCATTGGATTCGGAGTCCATAGGTATGGTTAGGAGGGGTGACGCCTTTTGAGCCAGTCTTATGTACATTTCCTGGGGAAATACATGGGAAAATCCCATTGGAGAAAATTGTACTTAGGGTTAGGGTTAGCTCTCCATGGATTCGCACAGCAAAATGGACATTGCCATTGGATTTGGAGCCCATAGGTATGGTTCGGAGGGGTCACGCCTTTTGAGTCGGATTTATGTACATTTCCTGGGGAAATACATGGGAAAATCCCATTGGGGAAAATTCTACTTAGAGTTAGGCTTAGCTCTCCATGAATTCGCAGACCAAAATGGACATCGCCATTGGATTCGAAGTCCATAGGTATGGTTAGGAGGGATAACGCCTTTTGAATCGGACTTATGTACATTTCCTGGGAAAATACATGGGAAAATCCCATTGGGGAAAATTCTACTTAGGGTTAGGGTTAGCTCTCCATGAATTCGCACAGCAAAATGGACATTGCCATTGGATTTGGAGCCCATAGGTATGGTTAGGAGGGATAACGCCTTTTGAATCGGACTTATGTACATTTCCTGGGAAAATACATGGGAAAATCCCATTGGGGAAAATTGTACTTAGGGTTAGGGTTCGCTCTCCATGAATTCGCAGATCAAAACGGGCATCCCCATTGGATTCGGAGCGCATAGGTATGGTTAGGAGGGGTCACGCCTTTTGAGCCAGTCTTATGTACATTTCCTGGGGAAATACATGGGTAAATCTCATTGGGGAAAATTGTACTTAGGGTTAGGGTTAGCTCTCCATGAATTTGCAGAGCAAAACGGACGTCTCCATTGGATTCGGAGCCCATAGATATGGTTAGGAGGGATCACGCCTTTTGAATCGGATTTATGTACATTTCCTGGGAAAATACATGGGAAAATCCCATTGGGGAAAATTCTACTTAGGGTCAGGGTTCGCTCTCCATGAATTCGCAGAGCAAAACGAACATCCCCATTGGATTCGGAGTCCCTAGGTATGGTTAGGAGGGGTGACGCCTTTTGAGCCAGTCTTATGTACATTTCCTGGGGAAATACATGGGAAAATCCCATTGGAGAAAATTGTACTTAGGGTTAGGGTTAGCTCTCCATGGATTCGCACAGCAAAATGGACATCGCCATTGGATTTGGAACCCATAGGTATGGTTCGGAGGGGTCACACCTTTTGAGTCGGATTTATGTACATTTCCTGGGAAAATACATGGGAAAATCCCATTGGGGAAAATTCTACTTAGAGTTAGGCTTAGCTCTCCATGAATTCGCACAGCAAAACGGACATCGCCATAGGATTTGCAGCCCATAGGTATGTTTCAGAGGGGTCACACCTTTTGAGTCGGATTTATGTACATTTCCTGGGAAAATACATGGGTAAATCCCATTGGGGAAAATTGTACTTAGGGTTAGGGTTCGCTCTCCATGAATTCGCAGATCAAAACGGGCATCCCCATTGGATTCGGAGCCCATAGGTATGGTTAGGAGGGGTCACGCCTTTTGAGCCAGTCTTATGTACATTTCCTGGGGAAATACATGGGTAAATCCCATTGGGGAAAATTGTACTTAGGGTTAGGGTTAGCTCTCCATGAATTTGCAGAGCAAAACGGACGTCGCCATTGGATTCGGTGCCCATAGATATGGTTAGGAGGGATCACGTCTTTTGAATCGGATTTATGTACATTTCCTGGGAAAATACATGGGAAAATCCCATTGGGGAAAATTGTACTTAGGGTTAGGGTTAGCTCTCCATGAATTTGCAGAGCAACACGGACGGCGCCATTGGATTCGGAGCCCATAGATATGGTTAGGAGGGATCACGCCTTTTGAATCGGATTTATGTACATTTACTGGGAAAATACATGGGAAAATCCCATTGGGGAAAATTCTACTTAGGGTTAGGGTTAGCTCTCCATGAATTCGCAGACCAAAATGGACATCGCCATTGGATTCGGAGTCCATAGGTATGGTTAGGAGGGATAACGCCTTTTGAATCAGACTTATGTACATTTCCTGGGAAAATACATGGGAAAATCCCATTGGGGAAAATTCTACTTAGGGTCAGGGTTCGCTCTCCATAAATTCGCAGAGCAAAACGAACATCCCCATTGGATTCGGAGTCCATAGGTATGGTTAGGAGGGGTGACGCCTTTTGAGCCAGTCTTATGTACATTTCCTGGGGAAATACATGGGAAAATCCCATTGGAGAAAATTGTACTTAGGGTTAGGGTTAGCTCTCCATGGATTCGCACAGCAAAATGGACATTGCCATTGGATTTGGAGCCCATAGGTATGGTTCGGAGGGGTCACGCCTTTTGAGTCGGATTTATGTACATTTCCTGGGAAAATACATGGGAAAATCCCATTGGGGAAAATTCTGCTTAGAGTTAGGCTTAGCTCTCCATGAATTCGCAGACCAAAATGGACATCGCCATTGGATTCGAAGTCCATAGGTATGGTTAGGAGGGATAACGCCTTTTGAATCGGACTTATGTACATTTTCTGGGAAAATACATGGGAAAATCCCATTGGGGAAAATTCTACTTAGGGTTAGGGTTAGCTCTCCATGAATTCGCACAGCAAAATGGACATTGCCATTGGATTTGGAGCCCATAGGTATGGTTAGGAGGGATAACGCCTTTTGAATCGGACTTATGTACATTTCGTGGGAAAATACATGGGAAAATCCCATTGGGGAAAATTGTACTTTGGGTTAGGGTTAGCTCTCCATGAATTCGCAGACCAAAATGGACATCGCCATTGGATTCGGAGTCCATAGGTATGGTTAGGAGGGATAACGCCTTTTGAATCGGACTTATGTACATTTCCTGGGAAAATACATGGGAAAATCCCATTGGGGAAAATTCTACTTAGGGTTAGGGTTCACTCTCCATGAATTCGCAGATCAAAACAGGCATCCCCATTGGATTCGGAGCGCAAAGGTATGGTTAGGAGGGGTCACGCCTTTTGAGCCAGTCTTATGTACATTTCCTGGGGAAATACATGGGTAAATCCCATTGGGGAAAATTGTACTTAGGGTTAGGGTTAGCTCTCCATGAATTTGCAGAGCAAAACGGACGTCTCCATTGGATTCGGAGCCCATAGATATGGTTAGGAGGGATCACGCCTTTTGAATCGGATTTATGTACATTTACTGGGAAAATACATGGGAAAATCCCATTGGGGAAAATTCTACTTAGGGTTACGGTTAGCTCTCCATGAATTCGCAGACCAAAATGGACATCGCCATTGGATTCGGATTCCATAGGTATGGTTAGGAGGGATAACGCCTTTTGAATCGGACTTATGTACATTTCCTGGGAAAATACATGGGAAAATCCCATTGGGGAAAATTCTACTTAGGGTTAGGGTTCGCTCTCCATAAATTCGCAGATCAAAACGGGCATCCCCATTGGATTCGGAGTCCATAGGTATGGTTAGGAGGGGTCACGCATTTTGAGCCAGTCTTATGTACATTTCCTGGGGAAATACATGGGAAAATTCCATTGGGGAAAATTCTACTTAGGGTTACGGTTAGCTCTCCATGAATTCGCAGACCAAAATGGACATCGGCATTGGATTCGGAGTCCATAGGTATGGTTAGGAGGGATAACGCCTTTTGAATCGGACTTATGTACATTTCCTGGGAAAATACATGGGAAAATCCCATTGGGGAAAATTCTACTTAGGGTTAGGGTTCGCTCTCCATAAATTCGCAGATCAAAACGGGCATCCCCATTGGATTCGGAGCGCATAGGTATGGTTAGGAGGGGTCACGCCTTTTGAGCCAGTCTTATGTACATTTCCTGGGGAAATACATGGGTAAATCTCATTGGGGAAAATTGTACTTAGGGTTAGGGTTAGCTCTCCATGAATTCGCAGACCAAAATGGACATCCCCATTGGATTCGGAGCCCATAGGTATGGTTCGGAGGGGTCACGCCTTTTGAATCGGACTTATGTACATTTCCTGGGAAAATACATGGGAAAATCCCATTGGGGAAAATTGTACTTAGGGTTAGGGATAGCTCTCCATGAATTCGCAGACCAAAATGGACATCGGCATTGGATTCGGAGTCCATAGGTATGGTTAGGAGGGATAACGCCTTTTGAATCGGACTTATGTACATTTTCTGGGAAAATACATGGGAAAATCCCATTGGGGAAAATTGTACTTAGGGTTAGGGTTAGCTCTCCATGAATTCGCACAGCAAAATGGACATTGCCATTGGATTTGGAGCCCATAGGTATGGTTAGGAGGGATAACGCCTTTTGAATCGGACTTATGTACATTTCGTGGGAAAATACATGGGAAAATCCCATTGGGGAAAATTGTACTTAGGGTTAGGGTTAGCTCTCCATGAATTCGCAGACCAAAATGGACATCGCCATTGGATTCGGAGTCCATAGGTATGGTTAGGAGGGATAACGCCTTTTGAATCGGACTTATGTACATTTCCTGGGAAAATACATGGGAAAATCCCATTGGGGAAAATTCTACTTAGGGTTAGGGTTCGCTCTCCATGAATTCGCAGATCAAAACGGGCATCCCCATTGGATTCGGAGCGCAAAGGTATGGTTAGGAGGGGTCACGCCTTTTGAGCCAGTCTTATGTACATTTCCTGGGGAAATACATGGGTAAATCCCATTGGGGAAAATTGTACTTAGGGTTAGGGTTAGCTCTCCATGAATTTGCAGAGCAAAACGGACGTCTCCATTGGATTCGGAGCCCATAGATATGGTTAGGAGGGATCACGCCTTTTGAATCGGATTTATGTACATTTACTGGGAAAATACATGGGAAAATCCCATTGGGGAAAATTCTACTTAGGGTTACGGTTAGCTCTCCATGAATTCGCAGACCAAAATGGACATCGCCATTGGATTCGGAGTCCATAGGTATGGTTAGGAGGGATAACGCCTTTTGAATCGGACTTATGTACATTTCCTGGGAAAATACATGGGAAAATCCCATTGGGGAAAATTCTACTTAGGGTTAGGGTTCGCTCTCCATAAATTCGCAGATCAAAACGGGCATCCCCATTGGATTCGGAGTCCATAGGTATGGTTAGGAGGGGTCACGCATTTTGAGCCAGTCTTATGTACATTTCCTGGGGAAATACATGGGAAAATTCCATTGGGGAAAATTCTACTTAGGGTTACGGTTAGCTCTCCATGAATTCGCAGACCAAAATGGACATCGGCATTGGATTCGGAGTCCATAGGTATGGTTAGGAGGGATAACGCCTTTTGAATCGGACTTATGTACATTTCCTGGGAAAATACATGGGAAAATCCCATTGGGGAAAATTCTACTTAGGGTTAGGGTTCGCTCTCCATAAATTCGCAGATCAAAACGGGCATCCCCATTGGATTCGGAGCGCATAGGTATGGTTAGGAGGGGTCACGCCTTTTGAGCCAGTCTTATGTACATTTCCTGGGGAAATACATGGGTAAATCTCATTGGGGAAAATTGTACTTAGGGTTAGGGTTAGCTCTCCATGAATTCGCAGACCAAAATGGACATCCCCATTGGATTCGGAGCCCATAGGTATGGTTCGGAGGGGTCACGCCTTTTGAATCGGACTTATGTACATTTCCTGGGAAAATACATGGGAAAATCCCATTGGGGAAAATTGTACTTAGGGTTAGGGATAGCTCTCCATGAATTCGCAGACCAAAATGGACATCGGCATTGGATTCGGAGTCCATAGGTATGGTTAGGAGGGATAACGCCTTTTGAATCGGACTTATGTACATTTCCTGGGAAAATACATGGGAAAATCCCATTGGGGAAAATTCTACTTAGGGTTAGGGTTCGCTCTCCATAAATTCGCAGATCAAAACGGGCATCCCCATTGGATTCGGAGCGCATAGGTATGGTTAGGAGGGGTCACGCCTTTTGAGCCAGTCTTATGTACATTTCCTGGGGAAATACATGGGTAAATCTCATTGGGGAAAATTGTACTTAGGGTTAGGGTTAGCTCTCCATGAATTTGCAGAGCAAAACGGACGTCTCCATTGGATTCGGAGCCCATAGATATGGTTAGGAGGGATCACGCCTTTTGAATCGGATTTATGTACATTTACTGGGAAAATACATGGGAAAATCCCATTGGGGAAAATTCTACTTAGGGTTACGGTTAGCTCTCCATGAATTCGCAGACCAAAATGGACATCGCCATTGGATTCGGAGTCCATAGGTATGGTTAGGAGGGATAACGCCTTTTGAATCGGACTTATGTACATTTCCTGGGAAAATACATGGGAAAATCCCATTGGGGAAAATTCTACTTAGGGTTAGGGTTCGCTCTCCATAAATTCGCAGATCAAAACGGGCATCCCCATTGGATTCGGAGTCCATAGGTATGGTTAGGAGGGGTCACGCATTTTGAGCCAGTCTTATGTACATTTCCTGGGGAAATACATGGGAAAATCCCATTGGGGAAAATTGTACTTAGGGTTAGGGTTAGCTCTCCATGAATTTGCAGAGCAAAACGGACGTCGCCATTGGATTCGGAGCCCATAGATATGGTTAGGAGGGATCACGCCTTTTGAATCGGATTTATGTACGGTTCCTGGCAAAATACATTTGAAAATCCCATTGGGGAAAACTCTACTTAGGGTTAGGGTTAGCTCTCCATGAATTCGCAGAACAAAACGGACATCCCCATTGGATTCGGAGCCCATAGGTATGGTTAGGAGGGGTGACGCCTTTTCACCCAGTCATATGTACATTTCCTGGGGAAATACATGGGAAAATCCCATTGGGGAAAAATCTACTTAGGGTTAGGGTTAGCTCTCCATGAATTCGCAGAGCAAAATTTTCCCCAATGGGATTTTCCATGAATTCGCACAGCAAAACAGACATCGCCATTGGATTCGGAGTCCATAGGTATGGTTAGGAGGGATAACTCCTTTTGAATCGGACTTATGTACATTTCCTGGGAAAATACATGGGAAAATCCCATTGGGGAAAATTCTACTTAGGGTTAGGGTTAGCTCTCCATGAATTTGCACAGCAAAACGGACGTCGCCATTGGATTCGGAGCCCATAGATATGGTTAGGAGGGATCACGCCTTTTGAATCGGATTTATGTACATTTACTGGGAAAATACATGGGAAAATCCCATTGGGGAAAATTCTACTTAGGGTTAGGGTTAGCTCTCCATGAATTCGCACAGCAAAACTGACATTGCCATTGGATTTGGAGCCCATAGGTATGGTTCGGAGGGGTCACGCCTTTTGAGTTGGATTTATGTACATTTCCTGGGAAAATACATGGGAAAATCCCATTGGGGAAAATTCTAATGGGATTTTCAAATGTATTTTGCCAGGAACCATACATAAGTCCGACTCAAAAGGCCTGAGCCCTCCTAACCATACATATGGGCTCCGAATCCAATGGCGATGGCCGTTTTGCTCTGCGAATTCATGGAGAGCTAACCCTAACCCTAAGTAGAGTTTTCCCCAATGGGATTTTCCCATGTATTTTCCCATGAACCGTACATAAATCCGACTCAAAAGGCGTGAGGCCTCCTAACCATATCTATGGGCTCCGAATCCAATAGCGATGGCCGTTTTGCTCTGCGAATTCATGGAGAGCTAACCCTAACCCTAAGTAGAGTTTTCCCCAATGGGATTTTCCCATGTATTTTCCCAGGAAATGTACATAAGTCTGACTCAAAAGGCGTGACCCCTGCAAACCATACCTATGGGCTCCGAATCCAATGGCGAAGTCCATTTTGGTCTGCGAATTCATGGACAGCAAACACTAACGCTAAGTAGAATATTTCCCAATGGGATTTTCCCATGTATTTTCCCAGGAAATGTACATAAATCCGATTCAAAAGGTGTGACCGCTCTTAACCATATCTATGGGCTCCGAATCCAATGGCGATGTCCGTTCTGCTGTGCGAATTCATGGAGAGCCCATAGGTATGGATTCGGAGCCCATAGGTATGGTTAGGAGGGCTGACGCCTTTTGAGCCAGCCTTACGTACATTTCCTAGGATTAGCTCTCCATGAATTTGCAGAGCAAAACGGACATCGCCATTGGATTCGGAGCCCATAGAAATGGTTAGGAGGGATCACGCCTTTTGAATCGGATTTATGTACATTTCCTGGGAAAATCCCATTGGGGAAAATTCTACTTAGGGTTAGGGTTAGCTCTCCATGAATTCGCACAGCAAAACGGACATTGCCATTGGATTTGGAGCCCATAGGTATGGTTCGGAGTGGTCACGCCTTTTGAGTTGGATTTATGTACATTTCCTGGGAAAATACATGGGAAAATCCCATTGGTGAAAATTCTAATGGGATTTTCAAATGTATTTTGCCAGGAACCATACATAAGTCCGAATCAAAAGGCCTGAGCCCTCCTAACCATACATATGGGCTCCGAATCCAATGGCGATGGCCGTTTTGCTCTGCGAATTCATGGAGAGCTAACCCTAACCCTAAGCAGAGTTTTCCCCAATGGGATTTTCCCAGGTATTTTCCCATGAACCGTACATAAATCCGACTCAAAAGGCGTGAGGCCTCCTAACCATACCTATGGGCTCCGAATCCAAAAGCGATGGCCGTTTTGCTCTGCGAATAGATGGAGAGCTAACCCTAACCCTAAGTAGAGTTTTCCCCAATGGGATTTTCCCATGTATTTTCCCAGGAAATGTACATAAGTCCGACTCAAAAGGCGTTACCCCTCCAAACCATACCTATGGGCTCCGAATCCAATGGCGAAGTCCATTTTGGTCTGCGAATTCATGGACAGGAAACACTAACACTAAGTAGAATATTTCCCAATGGGATTTTCCCATGTATTTTCCCAGGAAATGTACATAAATCCGATTCAAAAGGTGTGATCGCTCTTAACCATATCTATGGGCTCCGAATCCAATGGCGATGTCCCTTCTGCTGTGCGAATTCATGGAGAGCCCATAGGTATGGATTCGGAGCCCATAGGTATGGTTAGGAGGGATAACGCCTTTTGAATCAGACTTATGTACATTTCCTGGGAAAATACATGGGAAAATCCCAATGGGGAAAATTCTACTTAGGGTCAGGGTTCGCTCTCCATGAATTCGCAGAGCAAAACGAACATCCCCATTGGATTCGGAGTCCATAGGTATGGTTAGGAGGGGTGACGCCTTTTGAGCCAGTCTTATGTACATTTCCTGGGGAAATACATGGGAAAATCCCATTGGAGAAAATTGTACTTAGGGTTAGGGTTAGCTCTCCATGGATTCGCACAGCAAAATGGACATCGCCATTGGATTTGGAGCCCATAGGTATGGTTCGGAGGGGTCACGCCTTTTGAGTCGGATTTATGTACATTTCCTGGGAAAATACATGGGAAAATCCCATTGGGGAAAATTCTACTTAGAGTTAGGCTTAGCTCTCCATGAATTCGCAGACCAAAATGGACATCGCCATTGGATTCGAAGTCCATAGGTATGGTTAGGAGGGATAACGCCTTTTGAATCGGACTTATGTACATTTCCTGGGAAAATACATGGGAAAATCCCATTGGGGAAAATTCTACTTAGGGTTAGGGTTCGCTCTCCATGAATTCGCAGATCAAAACGGGCATCCCCATTGGATTCGGAGCCCATAGGTATGGTTAGGAGGGGTCACGCCTTTTGAGCCAGTCTTATGTACATTTCCTGGGGAAATACATGGGTAAATCCCATTGGGGAAAATTCTACTTAGGGTTAGGGTTAGCTCTCCATGAATTCGCAGACCAAAATGGACATCGCCATTGGATTCGGAGTCCATAGGTATGGTTAGGAGGGATAACGCCTTTTGAATCGGACTTATGTACATTTCCTGGGAAAATACATGGGAAAATCCCATTGGGGAAAATTCTACTTAGGGTTAGGGTTAGCTCTCCATGAATTCGCACAGCAAAACGGACATTGCCATTGATTTGGAGCCCATAGGTATGGTTCGGAGGGGTCAGGCCTTTTGAGTCGGATTTATGTACATTTCCTGGGAAAATACATGGGAAAATCCCATTGGGGAAAATTCTACTTAGGGTTAGGCTTAGCTCTCCATGAATTCGCAGACCAAAATGGACATCGCCATTGGATTCGAAGTCAATAGGTATGGTTAGGAGGGATAACGCCTTTTGTATCGGACTTATGTACATTTCCTGGGAAAATACATGGGAAAATCCCATTGGGGAAAATTCTACTTAGGGTCAGGGTTTGCTCTCCATGAATTCGCAGAGCAAAACGAACATACCCATTGGATTCGGAGTCCATAGGTATGGTTAGGAGGGGTGACGCCTTTTGAGCCAGTCTTATGTACATTTCCTGGGGAAATACATGGGAAAATCCCATTGGAGAAAATTGTACTTAGGGTTAGGGTTAGCTCTCCATGGATTCGCACAGCAAAATGGACATCGCCATTGGATTTGGAACCCAGAGGTATGGTTCGGAGGGGTCACGCCTTTTGAGTCGGATTTATGTACATTTCCTGGGAAAATACATGGGAAAATCCCATTGGGAGAAATTCTACTTAGGGTTAGGGTTAGCTCTCCTTGAATTCGCAGAGCAAAACGGACATCGCCATAGGATTTGCAGCCCATAGGTATGTTTCAGAGGGGTCACACCTTTTGAGTCGGATTTATGTACATTTCCTGGGAAAATACATGGGAAAATCCCATTGGGGAAAATTCTACTTAGGGTTAGGGTTAGCTCTCCATGAATTCGCAGACCAAAATGGACATCGCCATTGGATTCGGAGTCCATAGGTATGGTTAGGAGGGATAACGACTTTTGAATCGGACTTATGTACATTTCCTGGGAAAATACATGGGAAAATCCCATTGGGGAAAATTGTACTTAGGGTTAGGGTTAGCTCTCCATGAATTCGCAGACCAAAATGGACATCCCCATTGGATTCGGAGCCCATAGGTATGGTTAGGAGGGGTCACTCCTTTTGAGTCGGATTTATGTACATTTCCTGGGAAAATACATGTGTAAATCCCATTGGGGAAAATTGTACTTAGGGTTAGGGTTAGCTCTCCATGAATTTGCAGAGCAAAACGGACGTCGCCATTGGATTCGGAGCCCATAGATATGGTTAGGAGGGATCACGCCTTTTGAATCGGATTTATGTACATTTCCTGGGAAAATACATGGGAAAATCCCATTGGGGAAAATTCTACTTAGGGTTAGGGTTAGCTCTCCATGAATTCGCAGACCAAAATGGACATCGCCATTGGATTCGGAGTCCATAGGTATGGTTAGGAGGGATAACGCCTTTTGAATCGGACTTATGTACATTTCCTGGGAAAATACATGGGAAAATCCCATTGGGGAAAATTGTACTTAGGGTTAGGGTTAGCTCTCCATGAATTTGCAGAGCAACACGGACGGCGCCATTGGATTCGGAGCCCATAGATATGGTTAGGAGGGATCAGGCCTTTTGAATCGGATTTATGTACATTTACTGGGAAAATACATGGGAAAATCCCATTGGGGAAAATTCTACTTAGGGTTAGGGTTAGCTCTCCATGAATTGGCAGACCAAAATGGACATCGCCATTGGATTCGGAGTCCATAGGTATGGTTAGGAGGGATAACGCCTTTTGAATCAGACTTATGTACATTTCCTGGGAAAATACATGGGAAAATCCCAATGGGGAAAATTCTACTTAGGGTCAGGGTTCGCTCTCCATGAATTCGCAGAGCAAAACGAACATCCCCATTGGATTCGGAGTCCATAGGTATGGTTAGGAGGGGTGACGCCTTTTGAGCCAGTCTTATGTACATTTCCTGGGGAAATACATGGGAAAATCCCATTGGAGAAAATTGTACTTAGGGTTAGGGTTAGCTCTCCATGGATTCGCACAGCAAAATGGACATCGCCATTGGATTTGGAGCCCATAGGTATGGTTCGGAGGGGTCACGCCTTTTGAGTCGGATTTATGTACATTTCCTGGGAAAATACATGGGAAAATCCCATTGGGGAAAATTCTACTTAGGGTTAGGGTTAGCTCTCCATGAATTTGCAGAGCAACACGGACGGCGCCATTGGATTCGGAGCCCATAGATATGGTTAGGAGGGATCACGCCTTTTGAATCGGATTTATGTACATTTACTGGGAAAATACATGGGAAAATCCCATTGGGGAAAATTCTACTTAGGGTTAGGGTTAGCTCTCCATGAATTGGCAGACCAAAATGGACATCGCCATTGGATTCGGAGTCCATAGGTATGGTTAGGAGGGATAACGCCTTTTGAATCAGACTTATGTACATTTCCTGGGAAAATACATGGGAAAATCCCAATGGGGAAAATTCTACTTAGGGTCAGGGTTCGCTCTCCATGAATTCGCAGAGCAAAACGAACATCCCCATTGGATTCGGAGTCCATAGGTATGGTTAGGAGGGGTGACGCCTTTTGAGCCAGTCTTATGTACATTTCCTGGGGAAATACATGGGAAAATCCCATTGGAGAAAATTGTACTTAGGGTTAGGGTTAGCTCTCCATGGATTCGCACAGCAAAATGGACATCGCCATTGGATTTGGAGCCCATAGGTATGGTTCGGAGGGGTCACGCCTTTTGAGTCGGATTTATGTACATTTCCTGGGAAAATACATGGGAAAATCCCATTGGGGAAAATTCTACTTAGAGTTAGGCTCAGCTCTCCATGAATTCGCAGACCAAAATGGACATCGCCATTGGATTCGAAGTCCATAGGTATGGTTAGGAGGGATAACGCCTTTTGAATCGGACTTATGTACATTTCCTGGGAAAATACATGGGAAAATCCCATTGGGGAAAATTCTACTTAGGGTTAGGGTTAGCTCTCCATGAATTCGCATAGCAAAATGGACATTGTCATTGGATTTGGACCCCATAGGTATGGTTAGGAGGGATAACGCCTTTTGAATCGGACTTATGTATATTTCCTGGGAAAATACATGGGAAAATCCCATTGGGGAAAATTGTACTTAGGGTTAGGGTTAGCTCTCCATGAATTTGCAGAGCAAAACGGACGTCGCCATTGGATTCGGAGCCCATAGATATGGTTAGGAGGGATCACGCCTTTTGAATCGGAATTATGTACATTTCCTGGAAAAATACATGGGAAAATCCCATTGGGGAAAATTCTACTTAGGGTTAGGGTTAGCTCTCCATGAATTCGCAGACCAAAATGGATATCGCCATTGGATTCGGAGTCCATAGGTATGGTTAGGAGGGATAACGCCTTTTGAATCGGACTTATGTACATTTCCTGGGAAAATACATGGGAAAATCCCATTGGGGAAAATTGTACTTAGGGTTAGGGTTAGCTCTCCATGAATTCGCAGAGCAAAACGAACATCCCCATTGGATTCGGAGCCCATAGATATGGTTAGGAGGGATCACGCCTTTTGAATCGGATTTATGTACATTTACTGGGAAAATACATGGGAAAATCCCATTGGGGAAAATTCTATTTAGTGTTAGGGTTAGCTCTCCATGAATTCGCAGACCAAAATGGACATCGCCATTGGATTCAGAGTCCATAGGTATGGTTAGGAGGGATAACGCCTTTTGAATCAGACTTATGTACATTTCCTGGGAAAATACATGGGAAAATCCCATTGGGGAAAATTGTACTTAGGGTTAGGGTTAGCTCTCCATGAATTCGCAGACCAAAATGGACATCCCCATTGGATTCGGAGCCCATAGGTATGGTTAGGAGGGGTCACTCCTTTTGAGTCGGATTTATGTACATTTCCTGGGAAAATACATGTGTAAATCCCATTGGGGAAAATTGTACTTAGGGTTAGGGTTAGCTCTCCATGAATTTGCAGAGCAACACGGACGGCGCCATTGGATTCGGAGCCCATAGACATGGTTAGGAGGGATCACGCCTTTTGAATCGGATTTATGTACATTTACTGGGAAAATACATGGGAAAATCCCATTGGGGAAAATTCTATTTAGGGTTAGGGTTAGCTCTCCATGAATTCGCAGACCAAAATGGACATCGCCATTGGATTCAGAGTCCATAGGTATGGTTAGGAGGGATAACGCCTTTTGAATCAGACTTATGTACATTTCCTGGGAAAATAAATGGGAAAATCCCATTGGGGAAAATTCTACTTAGGGTCAGGGTTCGCTCTTCATGAATTCGCAGAGCAAAACGAACATCTCCATTGGATTCGGAGTCCATAGGTATGGTTAGGAGGGGTCACGCCTTTTGAGTCGGATTTATGTACATTTCCTGGGAAAATACATCGGAAAATCTCATTGGGGAAAATTCTACTTAGGGTTAGGGTTCGCTCTCCATGAATTCGCAGATCAAAACGGGCATCCCCATTGGATTCGGAGCCCATAGGTATGGTTAGGAGGGGTCACGCCTTTTGAGCCAGTCTTATGTACATTTCCTGGGGAAATACATGGGTAAATCCCATTGGGGAAAATTCTACTTAGGGTTAGGGTTAGCTCTCCATGAATTCGCAGACCAAAATGGACATCGCCATTGGATTCGGAGTCCATAGGTATGGTTAGGAGGGATAACGCCTTTTGAATCGGACTTATGTACATTTCCTGGGAAAATACATGGGAAAATCCCATTGGGGAAAATTCTACTTAGGGTTAGGGTTCGCTCTCCATGAATACGCAGATCAAAACGGGCATCCCCATTGGATTCGGAGCCCATACGTATGGTTCAGAGGGGTCACACATTTTGAGTCGGATTTATGTACATTTCCTGGGAAAATACATGGGAAAATCCCATGGGGAAAATTCTACTTAGGGTTAGGGTTAGCTCTCCATGAATTTGCAGAGCAAAACGGACGTCGCCATTGGATTCGGAGCCCATAGATATGGTTAGGAGGGATCACGCCTTTTGAATCGGATTTATGTACATTTACTGGGAAAATACATGGGAAAATCCCATTGGGGAAAATTCTACTTAGGGTTAGGGTTAGCTCTCCATGAATTCGCACAGCAAAACGGACATTGCCATTGGATTTGGAGCCCATAGGTATGGTTCGGAGGGGTCAGGCCTTTTGAGTCGGATTTATGTACATTTCCTGGGAAAATACATGGGAAAATCCCATTGGGGAAAATTCTACTTAGGGTTAGGCTTAGCTCTCCATGAATTCGCAGACCAAAATGGACATCGCCATTGGATTCGAAGTCAATAGTTATGGTTAGGAGGGATAACGCCTTTTGTATCGGACTTATGTATATTTCCTGGGAAAATACATGGGAAAATCCCATTGGGGAAAATTCTACTTAGGGTCAGGGTTCGCTCTCCATGAATTCGCAGAGCAAAACGAACATCCCCATTGGATTCGGAGTCCATAGGTATGGTTAGGAGGGGTGACGCCTTTTGAGCCAGTCTTGTGTACATTTCCTGGGGAAATACATGGGAAAATCCCATTGGAGAAAATTGTACTTAGGGTTAGGGTTAGGTCTCCATGGATTCGCACAGCAAAATGGACATCGCCATTGGATTTGGAACCCATAGGTATGGTTCGGAGGGGTCACGCCTTTTGAGTCGGATTTATGTACATTTCCTGGGAAAATACATGGGAAAATCCCATTGGGAGAAATTCTACTTAGGGTTAGGGTTAGCTCTCCTTGAATTCGCAGAGCAAAACGGACATCGCCATAGGATTTGCAGCCCATAGGTATGTTTCAGAGGGGTCACACCTTTTGAGTCGGATTTATGTACATTTCCTGGGAAAATACATGGGAAAATCCCATTGGGGAAAATTCTACTTAGGGTTAGGGTTAGCTCTCCATGAATTCTCAGACCAAAATGGACATCGCCATTGGATTCGGAGTCCATAGGTATGGTTAGGAGGGATAACGACTTTTGAATCGGACTTATGTACATTTCCTGGCAAAATACATGGGAAAATCCCATTGGGGAAAATTGTACTTAGGGTTAGGGTTAGCTCTCCATGAATTCGCAGACCAAAATGGACATCCCCATTGGATTCGGAGCCCATAGGTATGGTTAGGAGGGGTCACTCCTTTTGAGTCGGATTTATGTACATTTCCTGGGAAAATACATGTGTAAATCCCATTGGGGAAAATTGTACTTAGGGTTAGGGTTAGCTCTCCATGAATTTGCAGAGCAAAACGGACGTCGCCATTGGATTCGGAGCCCATAGATATGGTTAGGAGGGATCACGCCTTTTGAATCGGATTTATGTACATTTCCTGGGAAAATACATGGGAAAATCCCATTGGGGAAAATTCTACTTAGGGTTAGGGTTAGCTCTCCATGAATTCACAGACCAAAATGGACATCGCCATTGGATTCGGAGTCCATAGGTATGGTTAGGAGGGATAACGACTTTTGAATCGGACTTATGTACATTTCCTGGCAAAATACATGGGAAAATCCCATTGGGGAAAATTGTACTTAGGGTTAGGGTTAGCTCTCCATGAATTCGCAGACCAAAATGGACATCCCCATTGGATTCGGAGCCCATAGGTATGGTTAGGAGGGGTCACTCCTTTTGAGTCGGATTTATGTACATTTCCTGGGAAAATACATGTGTAAATCCCATTGGGGAAAATTGTACTTAGGGTTAGGGTTAGCTCTCCATGAATTTGCAGAGCAAAACGGACGTCGCCATTGGATTCGGAGCCCATAGATATGGTTAGGAGGGATCACGCCTTTTGAATCGGATTTATGTACATTTCCTGGGAAAATACATGGGAAAATCCCATTGGGGAAAATTCTACTTAGGGTTAGGGTTAGCTCTCCATGAATTCGCAGACCAAAATGGACATCGCCATTGGATTCGGAGTCCATAGGTATGGTTAGGAGGGATAACGCCTTTTGAATCGGACTTATGTACATTTCCTGGGAAAATACATGGGAAAATCCCATTGGGGAAAATTCTACTTAGGGTTAGGGTTAGCTCTCCATGAATTCGCACAGCAAAATGGACATTGTCATTGGATTTGGAGCCCATAGGTATGGTTAGGAGGGATAACGCCTTTTGAATCGGACTTATGTATATTTCCTGGGAAAATACATGGGAAAATCCCATTGGGGAAAATTGTACTTAGGGTTAGGGTTAGCTCTCCATGAATTTGCAGAGCAAAACGGACGTCGCCATTGGATTCGGAGCCCATAGATATGGTTAGGAGGGATCACGCCTTTTGAATCGGAATTATGTACATTTCCTGGAAAAATACATGGGAAAATCCCATTGGGGAAAATTCTACTTAGGGTTAGGGTTAGCTCTCCATGAATTCGCAGACCAAAATGGACATCGCCATTGGATTCGGAGTCCATAGGTATGGTTAGGAGGGATAACGCCTTTTGAATCGGACTTATGTACATTTCCTGGGAAAATACATGGGAAAATCCCATTGGGGAAAATTGTACTTAGGGTTAGGGTTAGCTCTCCATGAATTTGCAGAGCAACACGGACGGCGCCATTGGATTCGGAGCCCATAGATATGGTTAGGAGGGATCACGCCTTTTGAATCGGATTTATGTACATTTACTGGGAAAATACATGGGAAAATCACATTGGGGAAAATTGTATTTAGGGTTAGGGTTAGCTCTCCATGAATTCGCAGACCAAAATGGACATCGCCATTGGATTCAGAGTCCATAGGTATGGTTAGGAGGGATAACGCCTTTTGAATCAGACTTATGTACATTTCCTGGGAAAATAAATGGGAAAATCCCATTGGGGAAAATTCTACTTAGGGTCAGGGTTCGCTCTCCATGAATTCGCAGAGCAAAACGAACATCCCCATTGGATTCGGAGTCCATAGGTATGGTTAGGAGGGGTCACGCCTTTTGAATCGGACTTATGTACATTTCCTGGGAAAATACATGGGAAAATCCCATTGGGGAAAATTCTACTTAGGGTTAGGGTTCGCTCTCCATGAATTCGCAGATCAAAACGGGCATCCCCATTGGATTCGGAGCCCATAGATATGGTTAGGAGGGATCACGCCTTTTGAATCGGATTTATGTACATTTCCTGGGAAAATACATGGGAAAATCCCATTGGGGAAAATTCTACTTAGGGTTAGGGTTAGCTCTCCATGAATTCGCAGACCAAAATGGACATCGCCATTGGATTCGGAGTCCATAGGTATGGTTAGGAGGGATAACGACTTTTGAATCGGACTTATGTACATTTCCTGGGAAAATCCCATTGGGGAAAATTGTACTTAGGGTTAGGGTTAGCTCTCCATGAATTCGCAGACCAAAATGGACATCCCCATTGGATTCGGAGCCCATAGGTATGGTTAGGAGGGGTCACTCCTTTTGAGTCGGATTTATGTACATTTCCTGGGAAAATACATGTGTAAATCCCATTGGGAAAATTGTACTTAGGGTTAGGGTTAGCTCTCCATGAATTTGCAGAGCAAAACGGACGTCGCCATTGGATTCGGAGCCCATAGATATGGTTAGGAGGGATCACGCCTTTTGAATCGGATTTATGTACATTTCCTGGGAAAATACATGGGAAAATCCCATTGGGGAAAATTCTACTTAGGGTTAGGGTTAGGGTTAGCTCTCCATGAATTCGCAGACCAAAATGGACATCGCCATTGGATTCGGAGTCCATAGGTATGTTTAGGAGGGATAACGCCTTTTGAATCGGACTTATGTACATTTCCTGGGAAAATACATGGGAAAATCCCATTGGGGAAGATTGTACTTAGGGTTAGGGTTAGCTCTCCATGAATTTGCAGAGCAACACGGACGGCGCCATTGGATTCGGAGCCCATAGATATGGTTAGGAGGGATCACGCCTTTTGAATCGGATTTATGTACATTTACTGGGAAAATACATGGGAAAATCCCATTGGGGAAAATTCTACTTAGGGTTAGGGTTAGCTCTCCATGAATTCGCAGACCAAAATGGACATCGCCATTGGATTCGGAGTCCATAGGTATGGTTAGGAGGGATAACGCCTTTTGAATCAGACTTATGTACATTTCCTGGGAAAATACATGGGAAAATCCCAATGGGGAAAATTCTACTTAGGGTCAGGGTTCGCTCTCCATGAATTCGCAGAGCAAAACGAACATCCCCATTGGATTCGGAGTCCATAGGTATGGTTAGGAGGGGTGACGCCTTTTGAGCCAGTCTTATGTACATTTCCTGGGGAAATACATGGGAAAATCCCATTGGAGAAAATTGTACTTAGGGTTAGGGTTAGCTCTCCATGGATTCGCACAGCAAAATGGACATCGCCATTGGATTTGGAGCCCATAGGTATGGTTCGGAGGGGTCACGCCTTTTGAGTCGGATTTATGTACATTTCCTGGGAAAATACATGGGAAAATCCCATTGGGGAAAATTCTACTTAGAGTTAGTCTTAGCTCTCCATGAATTCGCAGACCAAAATGGACATCGCCATTGGATTCGAAGTCCATAGGTATGGTTAGGAGGGATAACGCCTTTTGAATCGGACTTATGTACATTTCCTGGGAAAATACATGGGAAAATCCCATTGGGGAAAATTCTACTTAGGGTTAGGGTTAGCTCTCCATGAATTCGCACAGCAAAATGGACATTGTCATTGGATTTGGAGCCCATAGGTATGGTTAGGAGGGATAACGCCTTTTGAATCGGACTTATGTATACTTCCTGGGAAAATACATGGGAAAATCCCATTGGGGAAAATTGTACTTAGGGTTAGGGTTAGCTCTCCATGAATTTGCAGAGCAAAACGGACGTCGCCATTGGATTCGGAGCCCATAGATATGGTTAGGAGGGATCACGCCTTTTGAATCG
The DNA here is from genome assembly GCF_964273705.1 of Natrix helvetica. Classification (NCBI taxonomy): domain Eukaryota; kingdom Metazoa; phylum Chordata; class Lepidosauria; order Squamata; family Natricidae; genus Natrix; species Natrix helvetica. The sequence goes on from NC_138552.1 coordinate 82,126,014, forward strand.
GAATTATGTACATTTCCTGGAAAAATACATGGGAAAATCCCATTGGGGAAAATTCTACTTAGGGTTAGGGTTAGCTCTCCATGAATTCGCAGACCAAAATGGACATCGCCATTGGATTCGGAGTCCATAGGTATGGTTAGGAGGGATAACGCCTTTTGAATCGGACTTATGTACATTTCCTGGGAAAATACATGGGAAAATCCCATTGGGGAAAATTGTACTTAGGGTCAGGGTTCGCTCTCCATGAATTCGCAGAGCAAAACGAACATCCCCATTGGATTCGGAGTCCATAGGTATGGTTAGGAGGGGTCACGCCTTTTGAGTCGGATTTATGTACATTTCCTGGGAAAATACATGGGAAAATCCCATTGGGGAAAATTCTACTTAGAGTTAGGCTTAGCTCTCCATGAATTCGCAGACCAAAATGGACATCGCCATTGGATTCGAAGTCCATAGGTATGGTTAGGAGGGATAACGCCTTTTGAATCGGACTTATGTACATTTCCTGGGAAAATACATGGGAAAATCCCATTGGGGAAAATTGTACTTAGGGTTAGGGTTAGCTCTCCATGGATTCGCACAGCAAAATGGACATCGCCATTGGATTCGGAGCCCATAGATATGGTTAGGAGGGATCACGCCTTTTGAATCGGAATTATGTACATTTCCTGGAAAAATACATGGGAAAATCCCATTGGGGAAAATTCTACTTAGGGTTAGGGTTAGCTCTCCATGAATTCGCAGACCAAAATGGACATCGCCATTGGATTCGGAGTCCATAGGTATGGTTAGGAGGGATAACGCCTTTTGAATCGGACTTATGTACATTTCCTGGGAAAATACATGGGAAAATCCCATTGGGGAAAATTGTACTTAGGGTCAGGGTTCGCTCTCCATGAATTCGCAGAGCAAAACGAACATCCCCATTGGATTCGGAGTCCATAGGTATGGTTAGGAGGGGTCACGCCTTTTGAGTCGGATTTATGTACATTTCCTGGGAAAATACATGGGAAAATCCCATTGGGGAAAATTCTACTTAGAGTTAGGCTTAGCTCTCCATGAATTCGCAGACCAAAATGGACATCGCCATTGGATTCGAAGTCCATAGGTATGGTTAGGAGGGATAACGCCTTTTGAATCGGACTTATGTACATTTCCTGGGAAAATACATGGGAAAATCCCATTGGGGAAAATTGTACTTAGGGTTAGGGTTAGCTCTCCATGAATTTGCAGAGCAACACGGACGGCGCCATTGGATTCGGAGCCCATAGATATGGTTAGGAGGGATCACGCCTTTTGAATCGGATTTATGTACATTTCCTGGGAAAATACATGGGAAAATCCCATTGGGGAAAATTCTACTTAGGGTTAGGGTTAGCTCTCCATGAATTCGCAGAGCAAAACGAACATCCCCATTGGATTCGGAGTCCATAGGTATGGTTAGGAGGGGTGACGCCTTTTGAGCCAGTCTTATGTACATTTCCTGGGGAAATACATGGGAAAATCCCATTGGAGAAAATTGTACTTAGGGTTAGGGTTAGCTCTCCATGGATTCGCACAGCAAAATGGACATCGCCATTGGATTTGGAGCCCATAGGTATGGTTCGGAGGGGTCACGCCTTTTGAGTCGGATTTATGTACATTTCCTGGGAAAATACATGGGAAAATCCCATTGGGGAAAATTGTACTTAGGGTTAGGGTTAGCTCTCCATGAATTTGCAGAGCAACACGGACGGCGCCATTGGATTCGGAGCCCATAGATATGGTTAGGAGGGATAACGCCTTTTGAATCGGACTTATGTACATTTCCTGGGAAAATACATGGGAAAATCCCATTGGGGAAAATTCTACTTAGGGTTAGGGTTAGCTCTCCATGAATTCGCACAGCAAAATGGACATTGCCATTGGATTTGGAGCCCATAGTTATTGTTAGGAGGGATAACGCCTTTTGAATCGGACTTATGTACATTTCCTGGGAAAATACATGGGAAAATCCCATTGGGGAAAATTGTACTTAGGGTTAGGGTTAGCTCTCCATGAATTCGCAGACCAAAATGGACATCGCCATTGGATTTGGAGTCCATAGGTATGGTTAGGAGGGATAACGCCTTTTGAATCGGGCTTATGTACATTTCCTGGGAAAATACATGGGAAAATCCCATTGGGGAAAATTCTACTTAGGGTTAGGGTTCGCTCTCCACGAATTCGCAGATCAAAACGGGCATCCCCATTGGATTCGGAGCCCATAGGTATGGTTAGGAGGGGTCACGCCTTTTGAGCCAGTCTTATGTACATTTCCTGGGGAAATACATGGGTAAATCCCATTGGGGAAAATTGTACTTAGGGTTAGGGTTAGCTCTCCATGAATTTGCAGAGCAAAACGGACGTCTCCATTGGATTCGGAGCCCATAGATATGGTTAGGAGGGATCACGCCTTTTGAATCGGATTTATGTACATTTACTGGGAAAATACATGGGAAAATCCCATTGGGGAAAATTCTACTTAGGGTTACGGTTAGCTCTCCATGAATTCGCAGACCAAAATGGACATCGCCATTGGATTCGAAGTCCATAGGTATGGTTAGGAGGGATAACGCCTTTTGAATCGGACTTATGTACATTTCCTGGGAAAATACATGGGAAAATCCCATTGGGGAAAATTGTACTTAGGGTTAGGGTTAGCTCTCCATGAATTCGCAGACCAAACGGGACATCGCCATTGGATTCGGAGTCCATAGGTATGGTTAGGAGGGATAACGCCTTTTGAATCGGACTTATGTACATTTCCTGGGAAAATACATGGGAAAATCCCATTGGGGAAAATTCTACTTAGGGTTAGGGTTCGCTCTCCATAAATTCGCAGATCAAAACGGGCATCCCCATTGGATTCGGAGTCCATAGGTATGGTTAGGAGGGGTCACGCATTTTGAGCCAGTCTTATGTACAATTCCTGGGAAAATACATGGGAAAATCCCATTGGGGAAAATTGTACTTAGGGTTAGGGTTAGCTCTCCATGAATTTGCAGAGCAAAACGGACGTCGCCATTGGATTCGGAGCCCATAGATATGGTTAGGAGGGATCACGCCTTTTGAATCGGATTTATGTACATTTACTGGGAAAATACATGGGAAAATCCCATTGGGGAAAATTCTACTTAGGGTTAGGGTTAGCTCTCCATGAATTCGCACAGCAAAACGGACATTGCCATTGGATTTGGAGCCCATAGGTATGGTTCGGAGGGGTCATGCCTTTTGAGTCGGATTTATGTATATTTCATGGGAAAATACATGGGAAAATCCCATTGGGGAAAATTCTACTTAGGGTTAGGGTTAGCTCTCCATGAATTCGCAGACCAAAATGGACATCGCCATTGGATTCGGAGTCCATAGGTATGGTTAGGAGGGATAACGCCTTTTGAATCAGACTTATGTACATTTCCTGGGAAAATACATGGGAAAATCCCATTGGGGAAAATTCTACTTAGGGTCAGGGTTCGCTCTCCATGAATTCGCAGAGCAAAACGAACATCCCCATTGGATTCGGAGTCCATAGGTATGGTTAGGAGGGGTGACGCCTTTTGAGCCAGTCTTATGTACATTTCCTGGGGAAATACATGGGAAAATCCCATTGGAGAAAATTGTACTTAGGGTTAGGGTTAGCTCTCCATGGATTCGCACAGCAAAATGGATATCGCCATTGGATTTGGAACCCATAGGTATGGTTCGGAGGGGTCACGCCTTTTGAGTCGGATTTATGTACATTTCCTGGGAAAATACATGGGAAAATCCCATTGAGGAATATTCTACTTAGCGTTAGTGTTTGCTGTCCATGAATTCGCAGACCAAAATGGACATCGCCATTAGATTCGGAGCCCATAGGTATGGTTTGGAGGGGTCACGCCTTTTAAGTCGGACTTATGTACGGTTCCTGGCAAAATACATGGGAAAATCCCATTGGGGAAAATTCTACTTAGGGTTAGGGTTAGCTCTCCATGAATTCACAAAGCAAAATGGACATCGCCATTGGATTCGGAGCCCACAGGTATGGTTAGGAGGGGTCACGCCTTTTGAGTCCGATTTATGTACATTTCCTGGGAAAATACATGGGAAAATCCAATTGGGGAAAACTCTACTTAGGGTTAGGGTTAGCTCTCCATGAATTCGCAGAGCAAAACGGCCATCGCCATTGGATTCGGAGCCCATATGTATGATTAGGAGGGCTCAGGCCTTTTGAGTCGGACTTATGTACGGTTCCTGGCAAAATACATTTGAAAATCCCATTGTGGAAAATTCTACTTAGGCTTAGGGTTAGCTCTTCATGAATTCACAGAGCAAAATGGACATCGCCATTGGATTCGGAGCCGATAGGTATGGTTAGGACGGGTCACGCCTTTTGAGTCGGCCTTATGTACATTTCCTGGGAAAATACAAGGGAAAATCCCATTGGGGAAAATTCTACTTAGGGTTAGGGTTCGCTCTCCATGAATTCGCAGAGCAAAACGGGCATCCCCATTGGATTCGGAGCCCATAGTTATGGTTAGGAGGGGTGACGCCTTTTCACCCAGTCATATGTACATTTCCTGGGGAAATACATGGGAAAATCCCATTGGGGAAAATTCTACTTAGGGTTAGGGTTAGCTCTCCATGAATTTGCAGAGCAAAACGGACGTCTCCATTGGATTCGGAGCCCATAGATATGGTTAGGAGGGATCACGCCTTTTGAATCGGATTTATGTACATTTACTGGGAAAATACATGGGAAAATCCCATTGGGGAAAATTCTACTTAGGGTTACGGTTAGCTCTCCATGAATTCGCAGACCAAAATGGACATCGCCATTGGATTCGAAGTCCATAGGTATGGTTAGGAGGGATAACGCCTTTTGAATCGGACTTATGTACATTTCCTGGGAAAATACATGGGAAAATCCCATTGGGGAAAATTGTACTTAGGGTTAGGGTTAGCTCTCCATGAATTCGCAGACCAAACGGGACATCGCCATTGGATTCGGAGTCCATAGGTATGGTTAGGAGGGATAACGCCTTTTGAATCGGACTTATGTACATTTCCTGGGAAAATACATGGGAAAATCCCATTGGGGAAAATTCTACTTAGGGTTAGGGTTCGCTCTCCATAAATTCGCAGATCAAAACGGGCATCCCCATTGGATTCGGAGTCCATAGGTATGGTTAGGAGGGGTCACGCATTTTGAGCCAGTCTTATGTACAATTCCTGGGAAAATACATGGGAAAATCCCATTGGGGAAAATTGTACTTAGGGTTAGGGTTAGCTCTCCATGAATTTGCAGAGCAAAACGGACGTCGCCATTGGATTCGGAGCCCATAGATATGGTTAGGAGGGATCACGCCTTTTGAATCGGATTTATGTACATTTACTGGGAAAATACATGGGAAAATCCCATTGGGGAAAATTCTACTTAGGGTTAGGGTTAGCTCTCCATGAATTCGCACAGCAAAACGGACATTGCCATTGGATTTGGAGCCCATAGGTATGGTTCGGAGGGGTCATGCCTTTTGAGTCGGATTTATGTATATTTCATGGGAAAATACATGGGAAAATCCCATTGGGGAAAATTCTACTTAGGGTTAGGGTTAGCTCTCCATGAATTCGCAGACCAAAATGGACATCGCCATTGGATTCGAAGTCCATAGGTATGGTTAGGAGGGATAACGCCTTTTGAATCGGACTTATGTACATTTCCTGGGAAAATACATGGGAAAATCCCATTGGGGAAAATTGTACTTAGGGTTAGGGTTAGCTCTCCATGAATTTGCAGAGCAACACGGACGGCGCCATTGGATTCGGAGCCCATAGATATGGTTAGGAGGGATCACGCCTTTTGAATCGGATTTATGTACATTTCCTGGGAAAATACATGGGAAAATCCCATTGGGGAAAATTCTACTTAGGGTTAGGGTTAGCTCTCCATGAATTCGCAGAGCAAAACGAACATCCCCATTGGATTCGGAGTCCATAGGTATGGTTAGGAGGGGTGACGCCTTTTGAGCCAGTCTTATGTACATTTCCTGGGGAAATACATGGGAAAATCCCATTGGAGAAAATTGTACTTAGGGTTAGGGTTAGCTCTCCATGGATTCGCACAGCAAAATGGACATCGCCATTGGATTTGGAGCCCATAGGTATGGTTCGGAGGGGTCACGCCTTTTGAGTCGGATTTATGTACATTTCCTGGGAAAATACATGGGAAAATCCCATTGGGGAAAATTGTACTTAGGGTTAGGGTTAGCTCTCCATGAATTTGCAGAGCAACACGGACGGCGCCATTGGATTCGGAGCCCATAGATATGGTTAGGAGGGATAACGCCTTTTGAATCGGACTTATGTACATTTCCTGGGAAAATACATGGGAAAATCCCATTGGGGAAAATTCTACTTAGGGTTAGGGTTAGCTCTCCATGAATTCGCACAGCAAAATGGACATTGCCATTGGATTTGGAGCCCATAGTTATTGTTAGGAGGGATAACGCCTTTTGAATCGGACTTATGTACATTTCCTGGGAAAATACATGGGAAAATCCCATTGGGGAAAATTGTACTTAGGGTTAGGGTTAGCTCTCCATGAATTCGCAGACCAAAATGGACATCGCCATTGGATTTGGAGTCCATAGGTATGGTTAGGAGGGATAACGCCTTTTGAATCGGGCTTATGTACATTTCCTGGGAAAATACATGGGAAAATCCCATTGGGGAAAATTCTACTTAGGGTTAGGGTTCGCTCTCCACGAATTCGCAGATCAAAACGGGCATCCCCATTGGATTCGGAGCCCATAGGTATGGTTAGGAGGGGTCACGCCTTTTGAGCCAGTCTTATGTACATTTCCTGGGGAAATACATGGGTAAATCCCATTGGGGAAAATTGTACTTAGGGTTAGGGTTAGCTCTCCATGAATTTGCAGAGCAAAACGGACGTCTCCATTGGATTCGGAGCCCATAGATATGGTTAGGAGGGATCACGCCTTTTGAATCGGATTTATGTACATTTACTGGGAAAATACATGGGAAAATCCCATTGGGGAAAATTCTACTTAGGGTTACGGTTAGCTCTCCATGAATTCGCAGACCAAAATGGACATCGCCATTGGATTCGAAGTCCATAGGTATGGTTAGGAGGGATAACGCCTTTTGAATCGGACTTATGTACATTTCCTGGGAAAATACATGGGAAAATCCCATTGGGGAAAATTGTACTTAGGGTTAGGGTTAGCTCTCCATGAATTCGCAGACCAAACGGGACATCGCCATTGGATTCGGAGTCCATAGGTATGGTTAGGAGGGATAACGCCTTTTGAATCGGACTTATGTACATTTCCTGGGAAAATACATGGGAAAATCCCATTGGGGAAAATTCTACTTAGGGTTAGGGTTCGCTCTCCATAAATTCGCAGATCAAAACGGGCATCCCCATTGGATTCGGAGTCCATAGGTATGGTTAGGAGGGGTCACGCATTTTGAGCCAGTCTTATGTACAATTCCTGGGAAAATACATGGGAAAATCCCATTGGGGAAAATTGTACTTAGGGTTAGGGTTAGCTCTCCATGAATTTGCAGAGCAAAACGGACGTCGCCATTGGATTCGGAGCCCATAGATATGGTTAGGAGGGATCACGCCTTTTGAATCGGATTTATGTACATTTACTGGGAAAATACATGGGAAAATCCCATTGGGGAAAATTCTACTTAGGGTTAGGGTTAGCTCTCCATGAATTCGCACAGCAAAACGGACATTGCCATTGGATTTGGAGCCCATAGGTATGGTTCGGAGGGGTCATGCCTTTTGAGTCGGATTTATGTATATTTCATGGGAAAATACATGGGAAAATCCCATTGGGGAAAATTCTACTTAGGGTTAGGGTTAGCTCTCCATGAATTCGCAGACCAAAATGGACATCGCCATTGGATTCGGAGTCCATAGGTATGGTTAGGAGGGATAACGCCTTTTGAATCAGACTTATGTACATTTCCTGGGAAAATACATGGGAAAATCCCATTGGGGAAAATTCTACTTAGGGTCAGGGTTCGCTCTCCATGAATTCGCAGAGCAAAACGAACATCCCCATTGGATTCGGAGTCCATAGGTATGGTTAGGAGGGGTGACGCCTTTTGAGCCAGTCTTATGTACATTTCCTGGGGAAATACATGGGAAAATCCCATTGGAGAAAATTGTACTTAGGGTTAGGGTTAGCTCTCCATGGATTCGCACAGCAAAATGGATATCGCCATTGGATTTGGAACCCATAGGTATGGTTCGGAGGGGTCACGCCTTTTGAGTCGGATTTATGTACATTTCCTGGGAAAATACATGGGAAAATCCCATTGAGGAATATTCTACTTAGCGTTAGTGTTTGCTGTCCATGAATTCGCAGACCAAAATGGACATCGCCATTAGATTCGGAGCCCATAGGTATGGTTTGGAGGGGTCACGCCTTTTAAGTCGGACTTATGTACGGTTCCTGGCAAAATACATGGGAAAATCCCATTGGGGAAAATTCTACTTAGGGTTAGGGTTAGCTCTCCATGAATTCACAAAGCAAAATGGACATCGCCATTGGATTCGGAGCCCACAGGTATGGTTAGGAGGGGTCACGCCTTTTGAGTCCGATTTATGTACATTTCCTGGGAAAATACATGGGAAAATCCAATTGGGGAAAACTCTACTTAGGGTTAGGGTTAGCTCTCCATGAATTCGCAGAGCAAAACGGCCATCGCCATTGGATTCGGAGCCCATATGTATGATTAGGAGGGCTCAGGCCTTTTGAGTCGGACTTATGTACGGTTCCTGGCAAAATACATTTGAAAATCCCATTGTGGAAAATTCTACTTAGGCTTAGGGTTAGCTCTTCATGAATTCACAGAGCAAAATGGACATCGCCATTGGATTCGGAGCCGATAGGTATGGTTAGGACGGGTCACGCCTTTTGAGTCGGCCTTATGTACATTTCCTGGGAAAATACAAGGGAAAATCCCATTGGGGAAAATTCTACTTAGGGTTAGGGTTCGCTCTCCATGAATTCGCAGAGCAAAACGGGCATCCCCATTGGATTCGGAGCCCATAGTTATGGTTAGGAGGGGTGACGCCTTTTCACCCAGTCATATGTACATTTCCTGGGGAAATACATGGGAAAATCCCATTGGGGAAAATTCTACTTAGGGTTAGGGTTAGCTCTCCATGAATTTGCAGAGCAAAACGGACGTCTCCATTGGATTCGGAGCCCATAGATATGGTTAGGAGGGATCACGCCTTTTGAATCGGATTTATGTACATTTACTGGGAAAATACATGGGAAAATCCCATTGGGGAAAATTCTACTTAGGGTTACGGTTAGCTCTCCATGAATTCGCAGACCAAAATGGACATCGCCATTGGATTCGAAGTCCATAGGTATGGTTAGGAGGGATAACGCCTTTTGAATCGGACTTATGTACATTTCCTGGGAAAATACATGGGAAAATCCCATTGGGGAAAATTGTACTTAGGGTTAGGGTTAGCTCTCCATGAATTCGCAGACCAAACGGGACATCGCCATTGGATTCGGAGTCCATAGGTATGGTTAGGAGGGATAACGCCTTTTGAATCGGACTTATGTACATTTCCTGGGAAAATACATGGGAAAATCCCATTGGGGAAAATTCTACTTAGGGTTAGGGTTCGCTCTCCATAAATTCGCAGATCAAAACGGGCATCCCCATTGGATTCGGAGTCCATAGGTATGGTTAGGAGGGGTCACGCATTTTGAGCCAGTCTTATGTACAATTCCTGGGAAAATACATGGGAAAATCCCATTGGGGAAAATTGTACTTAGGGTTAGGGTTAGCTCTCCATGAATTTGCAGAGCAAAACGGACGTCGCCATTGGATTCGGAGCCCATAGATATGGTTAGGAGGGATCACGCCTTTTGAATCGGATTTATGTACATTTACTGGGAAAATACATGGGAAAATCCCATTGGGGAAAATTCTACTTAGGGTTAGGGTTAGCTCTCCATGAATTCGCACAGCAAAACGGACATTGCCATTGGATTTGGAGCCCATAGGTATGGTTCGGAGGGGTCATGCCTTTTGAGTCGGATTTATGTATATTTCATGGGAAAATACATGGGAAAATCCCATTGGGGAAAATTCTACTTAGGGTTAGGGTTAGCTCTCCATGAATTCGCAGACCAAAATGGACATCGCCATTGGATTCGGAGTCCATAGGTATGGTTAGGAGGGATAACGCCTTTTGAATCAGACTTATGTACATTTCCTGGGAAAATACATGGGAAAATCCCATTGGGGAAAATTCTACTTAGGGTCAGGGTTCGCTCTCCATGAATTCGCAGAGCAAAACGAACATCCCCATTGGATTCGGAGTCCATAGGTATGGTTAGGAGGGGTGACGCCTTTTGAGCCAGTCTTATGTACATTTCCTGGGGAAATACATGGGAAAATCCCATTGGAGAAAATTGTACTTAGGGTTAGGGTTAGCTCTCCATGGATTCGCACAGCAAAATGGATATCGCCATTGGATTTGGAACCCATAGGTATGGTTCGGAGGGGTCACGCCTTTTGAGTCAGATTTATGTACATTTCCTGGGAAAATACATGGGAAAATCCCATTGAGGAATATTCTACTTAGCGTTAGTGTTTGCTGTCCATGAATTCGCAGACCAAAATGGACATCGCCATTAGATTCGGAGCCCATAGGTATGGTTTGGAGGGGTCACGCCTTTTAAGTCGGACTTATGTACGGTTCCTGGCAAAATACATGGGAAAATCCCATTGGGGAAAATTCTACTTAGGGTTAGGGTTAGCTCTCCATGAATTCACAAAGCAAAATGGACATCGCCATTGGATTCGGAGCCCACAGGTATGGTTAGGAGGGGTCACGCCTTTTGAGTCCGATTTATGTACATTTCCTGGGAAAATACATGGGAAAATCCAACTGGGGAAAACTCTACTTAGGGTTAGGGTTAGCTCTCCATGAATTCGCAGAGCAAAACGGCCATCGCCATTGGATTCGGAGCCCATATGTATGATTAGGAGGGCTCAGGCCTTTTGAGTCGGACTTATGTACGGTTCCTGGCAAAATACATTTGAAAATCCCATTGTGGAAAATTCTACTTAGGCTTAGGGTTAGCTCTTCATGAATTCACAGAGCAAAATGGACATCGCCATTGGATTCGGAGCCCATAGATATGGTTAGGAGGGATCACGCCTTTTGAATCGGAATTATGTACATTTTCTGGAAAAATACATGGGAAAATCCCATTGGGGAAAATTCTACTTAGGGTTAGGGTTAGCTCTCCATGAATTCGCAGACCAAAATGGACATCGCCATTGGATTCGGAGTCCATAGGTATGGTTAGGAGGGATAACGCCTTTTGAATCGGACTTATGTAAATTTCCTGGGAAAATACATGGGAAAATCCCATTGGGGAAAATTGTACTTAGGGTTAGGGTTAGCTCTCCATGAATTTGCAGAGCAACACGGACGGCGCCATTGGATTCGGAGCCCATAGATATGGTTAGGAGGGATCACGCCTTTTGAATCGGATTTATGTACATTTACTGGGAAAATACATGGGAAAATCCCATTGGGGAAAATTCTATTTAGGGTTAGGGTTAGCTCTCCATGAATTCGCAGACCAAAATGGACATCGCCATTGGATTCAGAGTCCATAGGTATGGTTAGGAGGGATAACGCCTTTTGAATCAGACTTATGTACATTTCCTGGGAAAATAAATGGGAAAATCCCATTGGGGAAAATTCTACTTAGGGTCAGGGTTCGCTCTCCATGAATTCGCAGAGCAAAACGAACATCCCCATTGGATTCGGAGTCCATAGGTATGGTTAGGAGGGGTCACGCCTTTTGAGTCGGATTTATGTACATTTACTGGGAAAATACATGGGAAAATCCCATTGGGGAAAATTCTACTTAGGGTTACGGTTAGCTCTCCATGAATTCGCAGACCAAAATGGACATCGCCATTGGATTCGAAGTCCATAGGTATGGTTAGGAGGGATAACGCCTTTTGAATCGGACTTATGTACATTTCCTGGGAAAATACATGGGAAAATCCCATTGGGGAAAATTGTACTTAGGGTTAGGGTTAGCTCTCCATGAATTCGCAGACCAAACGGGACATCGCCATTGGATTCGGAGTCCATAGGTATGGTTAGGAGGGATAACGCCTTTTGAATCGGACTTATGTACATTTCCTGGGAAAATACATGGGAAAATCCCATTGGGGAAAATTCTACTTAGGGTTAGGGTTCGCTCTCCATAAATTCGCAGATCAAAACGGGCATCCCCATTGGATTCGGAGTCCATAGGTATGGTTAGGAGGGGTCACGCATTTTGAGCCAGTCTTATGTACAATTCCTGGGAAAATACATGGGAAAATCCCATTGGGGAAAATTGTACTTAGGGTTAGGGTTAGCTCTCCATGAATTTGCAGAGCAAAACGGACGTCGCCATTGGATTCGGAGCCCATAGATATGGTTAGGAGGGATCACGCCTTTTGAATCGGATTTATGTACATTTACTGGGAAAATACATGGGAAAATCCCATTGGGGAAAATTCTACTTAGGGTTAGGGTTAGCTCTCCATGAATTCGCACAGCAAAACGGACATTGCCATTGGATTTGGAGCCCATAGGTATGGTTCGGAGGGGTCATGCCTTTTGAGTCGGATTTATGTATATTTCATGGGAAAATACATGGGAAAATCCCATTGGGGAAAATTCTATTTAGGGTTAGGGTTAGCTCTCCATGAATTCGCAGACCAAAATGGACATCGCCATTGGATTCGGAGTCCATAGGTATGGTTAGGAGGGATAACGCCTTTTGAATCAGACTTATGTACATTTCCTGGGAAAATACATGGGAAAATCCCATTGGGGAAAATTCTACTTAGGGTCAGGGTTCGCTCTCCATGAATTCGCAGAGCAAAACGAACATCCCCATTGGATTCGGAGTCCATAGGTATGGTTAGGAGGGGTGACGCCTTTTGAGCCAGTCTTATGTACATTTCCTGGGGAAATACATGGGAAAATCCCATTGGAGAAAATTGTACTTAGGGTTAGGGTTAGCTCTCCATGGATTCGCACAGCAAAATGGATATCGCCATTGGATTTGGAACCCATAGGTATGGTTCGGAGGGGTCACGCCTTTTGAGTCGGATTTATGTACATTTCCTGGGAAAATACATGGGAAAATCCCATTGAGGAATATTCTACTTAGCGTTAGTGTTTGCTGTCCATGAATTCGCAGACCAAAATGGACATCGCCATTAGATTCGGAGCCCATAGGTATGGTTTGGAGGGGTCACGCCTTTTAAGTCGGACTTATGTACGGTTCCTGGCAAAATACATGGGAAAATCCCATTGGGGAAAATTCTACTTAGGGTTAGGGTTAGCTCTCCATGAATTCACAAAGCAAAATGGACATCGCCATTGGATTCGGAGCCCACAGGTATGGTTAGGAGGGGTCACGCCTTTTGAGTCCGATTTATGTACATTTCCTGGGAAAATACATGGGAAAATCCAATTGGGGAAAACTCTACTTAGGGTTAGGGTTAGCTCTCCATGAATTCGCAGAGCAAAACGGCCATCGCCATTGGATTCGGAGCCCATATGTATGATTAGGAGGGCTCAGGCCTTTTGAGTCGGACTTATGTACGGTTCCTGGCAAAATACATTTGAAAATCCCATTGTGGAAAATTCTACTTAGGCTTAGGGTTAGCTCTTCATGAATTCACAGAGCAAAATGGACATCGCCATTGGATTCGGAGCCCATAGATATGGTTAGGAGGGATCACGCCTTTTGAATCGGAATTATGTACATTTTCTGGAAAAATACATGGGAAAATCCCATTGGGGAAAATTCTACTTAGGGTTAGGGTTAGCTCTCCATGAATTCGCAGACCAAAATGGACATCGCCATTGGATTCGGAGTCCATAGGTATGGTTAGGAGGGATAACGCCTTTTGAATCGGACTTATGTAAATTTCCTGGGAAAATACATGGGAAAATCCCATTGGGGAAAATTGTACTTAGGGTTAGGGTTAGCTCTCCATGAATTTGCAGAGCAACACGGACGGCGCCATTGGATTCGGAGCCCATAGATATGGTTAGGAGGGATCACGCCTTTTGAATCGGATTTATGTACATTTACTGGGAAAATACATGGGAAAATCCCATTGGGGAAAATTCTATTTAGGGTTAGGGTTAGCTCTCCATGAATTCGCAGACCAAAATGGACATCGCCATTGGATTCAGAGTCCATAGGTATGGTTAGGAGGGATAACGCCTTTTGAATCAGACTTATGTACATTTCCTGGGAAAATAAATGGGAAAATCCCATTGGGGAAAATTCTACTTAGGGTCAGGGTTCGCTCTCCATGAATTCGCAGAGCAAAACGAACATCCCCATTGGATTCGGAGTCCATAGGTATGGTTAGGAGGGGTCACGCCTTTTGAGTCGGATTTATGTACATTTACTGGGAAAATACATGGGAAAATCCCATTGGGGAAAATTCTACTTAGGGTTACGGTTAGCTCTCCATGAATTCGCAGACCAAAATGGACATCGCCATTGGATTCGAAGTCCATAGGTATGGTTAGGAGGGATAACGCCTTTTGAATCGGACTTATGTACATTTCCTGGGAAAATACATGGGAAAATCCCATTGGGGAAAATTGTACTTAGGGTTAGGGTTAGCTCTCCATGAATTCGCAGACCAAACGGGACATCGCCATTGGATTCGGAGTCCATAGGTATGGTTAGGAGGGATAACGCCTTTTGAATCGGACTTATGTACATTTCCTGGGAAAATACATGGGAAAATCCCATTGGGGAAAATTCTACTTAGGGTTAGGGTTCGCTCTCCATAAATTCGCAGATCAAAACGGGCATCCCCATTGGATTCGGAGTCCATAGGTATGGTTAGGAGGGGTCACGCATTTTGAGCCAGTCTTATGTACAATTCCTGGGAAAATACATGGGAAAATCCCATTGGGGAAAATTGTACTTAGGGTTAGGGTTAGCTCTCCATGAATTTGCAGAGCAAAACGGACGTCGCCATTGGATTCGGAGCCCATAGATATGGTTAGGAGGGATCACGCCTTTTGAATCGGATTTATGTACATTTACTGGGAAAATACATGGGAAAATCCCATTGGGGAAAATTCTACTTAGGGTTAGGGTTAGCTCTCCATGAATTCGCACAGCAAAACGGACATTGCCATTGGATTTGGAGCCCATAGGTATGGTTCGGAGGGGTCATGCCTTTTGAGTCGGATTTATGTATATTTCATGGGAAAATACATGGGAAAATCCCATTGGGGAAAATTCTATTTAGGGTTAGGGTTAGCTCTCCATGAATTCGCAGACCAAAATGGACATCGCCATTGGATTCGGAGTCCATAGGTATGGTTAGGAGGGATAACGCCTTTTGAATCAGACTTATGTACATTTCCTGGGAAAATACATGGGAAAATCCCATTGGGGAAAATTCTACTTAGGGTCAGGGTTCGCTCTCCATGAATTCGCAGAGCAAAACGAACATCCCCATTGGATTCGGAGTCCATAGGTATGGTTAGGAGGGGTGACGCCTTTTGAGCCAGTCTTATGTACATTTCCTGGGGAAATACATGGGAAAATCCCATTGGAGAAAATTGTACTTAGGGTTAGGGTTAGCTCTCCATGGATTCGCACAGCAAAATGGATATCGCCATTGGATTTGGAACCCATAGGTATGGTTCGGAGGGGTCACGCCTTTTGAGTCGGATTTATGTACATTTCCTGGGAAAATACATGGGAAAATCCCATTGAGGAATATTCTACTTAGCGTTAGTGTTTGCTGTCCATGAATTCGCAGACCAAAATGGACATCGCCATTAGATTCGGAGCCCATAGGTATGGTTTGGAGGGGTCACGCCTTTTAAGTCGGACTTATGTACGGTTCCTGGCAAAATACATGGGAAAATCCCATTGGGGAAAATTCTACTTAGGGTTAGGGTTAGCTCTCCATGAATTCACAAAGCAAAATGGACATCGCCATTGGATTCGGAGCCCACAGGTATGGTTAGGAGGGGTCACGCCTTTTGAGTCCGATTTATGTACATTTCCTGGGAAAATACATGGGAAAATCCAATTGGGGAAAACTCTACTTAGGGTTAGGGTTAGCTCTCCATGAATTCGCAGAGCAAAACGGCCATCGCCATTGGATTCGGAGCCCATATGTATGATTAGGAGGGCTCAGGCCTTTTGAGTCGGACTTATGTACGGTTCCTGGCAAAATACATTTGAAAATCCCATTGTGGAAAATTCTACTTAGGCTTAGGGTTAGCTCTTCATGAATTCACAGAGCAAAATGGACATCGCCATTGGATTCGGAGCCCATAGATATGGTTAGGAGGGATCACGCCTTTTGAATCGGAATTATGTACATTTTCTGGAAAAATACATGGGAAAATCCCATTGGGGAAAATTCTACTTAGGGTTAGGGTTAGCTCTCCATGAATTCGCAGACCAAAATGGACATCGCCATTGGATTCGGAGTCCATAGGTATGGTTAGGAGGGATAACGCCTTTTGAATCGGACTTATGTAAATTTCCTGGGAAAATACATGGGAAAATCCCATTGGGGAAAATTGTACTTAGGGTTAGGGTTAGCTCTCCATGAATTTGCAGAGCAACACGGACGGCGCCATTGGATTCGGAGCCCATAGATATGGTTAGGAGGGATCACGCCTTTTGAATCGGATTTATGTACATTTACTGGGAAAATACATGGGAAAATCCCATTGGGGAAAATTCTATTTAGGGTTAGGGTTAGCTCTCCATGAATTCGCAGACCAAAATGGACATCGCCATTGGATTCAGAGTCCATAGGTATGGTTAGGAGGGATAACGCCTTTTGAATCAGACTTATGTACATTTCCTGGGAAAATAAATGGGAAAATCCCATTGGGGAAAATTCTACTTAGGGTCAGGGTTCGCTCTCCATGAATTCGCAGAGCAAAACGAACATCCCCATTGGATTCGGAGTCCATAGGTATGGTTAGGAGGGGTCACGCCTTTTGAGTCGGATTTATGTACATTTCCTGGGAAAATACATGGGAAAATCCCATTGGGGAAAATTCTACTTAGAGTTAGGCTTAGCTCTCCATGAATTCGCAGACCAAAATGGACATCGCCATTGGATTCGAAGTCCATAGGTATGGTTAGGAGGGATAACGCCTTTTGAATCGGACTTATGTACATTTCCTGGGAAAATACATGGGAAAATCCCATTGGGGAAAATTCTACTTAGGGTTAGGGTTAGCTCTCCATGAATTTGCAGAGCAACACGGACGGCGCCATTGGATTCGGAGCCCATAGATATGGTTAGGAGGGATCACGCCTTTTGAATCGGATTTATGTACATTTCCTGGGAAAATACATGGGAAAATCCCATTGGGGAAAATTGTACTTAGGGTTAGGGTTAGCTCTCCATGGATTCGCACAGCAAAATGGACATCGCCATTGGATTTGGAGCCCATAGGTATGGTTCGGAGGGGTCACGCCTTTTGAGTCGGATTTATGTACATTTCCTGGGAAAATACATGGGAAAATCCCATTGGGGAAAATTCTACTTAGAGTTAGTCTTAGCTCTCCATGAATTCGCAGACCAAAATGGACATCGCCATTGGATTCGAAGTCCATAGGTATGGTTAGGAGGGATAACGCCTTTTGAATCGGACTTATGTACATTTCCTGGGAAAATACATGGGAAAATCCCATTGGGGAAAATTCTACTTAGGGTTAGGGTTAGCTCTCCATGAATTCGCACAGCAAAATGGACATTGTCATTGGATTTGGAGCCCATAGGTATGGTTAGGAGGGATAACGCCTTTTGAATCGGACTTATGTATACTTCCTGGGAAAATACATGGGAAAATCCCATTGGGGAAAATTGTACTTAGGGTTAGGGTTAGCTCTCCATGAATTTGCAGAGCAAAACGGACGTCGCCATTGGATTCGGAGCCCATAGATATGGTTAGGAGGGATCACGCCTTTTGAATCGGAATTATGTACATTTCCTGGAAAAATACATGGGAAAATCCCATTGGGGAAAATTCTACTTAGGGTTAGGGTTAGCTCTCCATGAATTCGCAGACCAAAATGGACATCGCCATTGGATTCGGAGTCCATAGGTATGGTTAGGAGGGATAACGCCTTTTGAATCGGACTTATGTACATTTCCTGGGAAAATACATGGGAAAATCGCATTGGGGAAAATTGTACTTAGGGTCAGGGTTCGCTCTCCATGAATTCGCAGAGCAAAACGAACATCCCCATTGGATTCGGAGTCCATAGGTATGGTTAGGAGGGGTCACGCCTTTTGAGTCGGATTTATGTACATTTCCTGGGAAAATACATGGGAAAATCCCATTGGGGAAAATTCTACTTAGAGTTAGGCTTAGCTCTCCATGAATTCGCAGACCAAAATGGACATCGCCATTGGATTCGAAGTCCATAGGTATGGTTAGGAGGGATAACGCCTTTTGAATCGGACTTATGTACATTTCCTGGGAAAATACATGGGAAAATCCCATTGGGGAAAATTGTACTTAGGGTTAGGGTTAGCTCTCCATGAATTTGCAGAGCAACACGGACGGTGCCATTGGATTCGGAGCCCATAGATATGGTTAGGAGGGATCACGCCTTTTGAATCGGATTTATGTACATTTCCTGGGAAAATACATGGGAAAATCCCATTGGGGAAAATTCTACTTAGGGTTAGGGTTAGCTCTCCATGAATTCGCAGAGCAAAACGAACATCCCCATTGGATTCGGAGTCCATAGGTATGGTTAGGAGGGGTGACGCCTTTTGAGCCAGTCTTATGTACATTTCCTGGGGAAATACATGGGAAAATCCCATTGGAGAAAATTGTACTTAGGGTTAGGGTTAGCTCTCCATGGATTCGCACAGCAAAATGGACATCGCCATTGGATTTGGAGCCCATAGGTATGGTTCGGAGGGGTCACGCCTTTTGAGTCGGATTTATGTACATTTCCTGGGAAAATACATGGGAAAATCCCATTGGGGAAAATTGTACTTAGGGTTAGGGTTAGCTCTCCATGAATTTGCATAGCAACACGGACGGCGCCATTGGATTCGGAGCCCATAGATATGGTTAGGAGGGATAACGCCTTTTGAATCGGACTTATGTACATTTCCTGGGAAAATACATGGGAAAATCCCATTGGGGAAAATTCTACTTAGGGTTAGGGTTAGCTCTCCATGAATTCGCACAGCAAAATGGACATTGCCATTGGATTTGGAGCCCATAGTTATTGTTAGGAGGGATAACGCCTTTTGAATCGGACTTATGTACATTTCCTGGGAAAATACATGGGAAAATCCCATTGGGGAAAATTGTACTTAGGGTTAGGGTTAGCTCTCCATGAATTCGCAGACCAAAATGGACATCGCCATTGGATTTGGAGTCCATAGGTATGGTTAGGAGGGATAACGCCTTTTGAATCGGGCTTATGTACATTTCCTGGGAAAATACATGGGAAAATCCCATTGGGGAAAATTCTACTTAGGGTTAGGGTTCGCTCTCCACGAATTCGCAGATCAAAACGGGCATCCCCATTGGATTCGGAGCCCATAGGTATGGTTAGGAGGGGTCACGCCTTTTGAGCCAGTCTTATGTACATTTCCTGGGGAAATACATGGGTAAATCCCATTGGGGAAAATTGTACTTAGGGTTAGGGTTAGCTCTCCATGAATTTGCAGAGCAAAACGGACGTCTCCATTGGATTCGGAGCCCATAGATATGGTTAGGAGGGATCACGCCTTTTGAATCGGATTTATGTACATTTACTGGGAAAATACATGGGAAAATCCCATTGGGGAAAATTCTACTTAGGGTTACGGTTAGCTCTCCATGAATTCGCAGACCAAAATGGACATCGCCATTGGATTCGAAGTCCATAGGTATGGTTAGGAGGGATAACGCCTTTTGAATCGGACTTATGTACATTTCCTGGGAAAATACATGGGAAAATCCCATTGGGGAAAATTGTACTTAGGGTTAGGGTTAGCTCTCTATGAATTCGCAGACCAAACGGGACATCGCCATTGGATTCGGAGTCCATAGGTATGGTTAGGAGGGATAACGCCTTTTGAATCGGACTTATGTACATTTCCTGGGAAAATACATGGGAAAATCCCATTGGGGAAAATTCTACTTAGGGTTAGGGTTCGCTCTCCATAAATTCGCAGATCAAAACGGGCATCCCCATTGGATTCGGAGTCCATAGGTATGGTTAGGAGGGGTCACGCATTTTGAGCCAGTCTTATGTACAATTCCTGGGAAAATACATGGGAAAATCCCATTGGGGAAAATTGTACTTAGGGTTAGGGTTAGCTCTCCATGAATTTGCAGAGCAAAACGGACGTCGCCATTGGATTCGGAGCCCATAGATATGGTTAGGAGGGATCACGCCTTTTGAATCGGATTTATGTACATTTACTGGGAAAATACATGGGAAAATCCCATTGGGGAAAATTCTACTTAGGGTTAGGGTTAGCTCTCCATGAATTCGCACAGCAAAACGGACATTGCCATTGGATTTGGAGCCCATAGGTATGGTTCGGAGGGGTCATGCCTTTTGAGTCGGATTTATGTATATTTCATGGGAAAATACATGGGAAAATCCCATTGGGGAAAATTCTACTTAGGGTTAGGGTTAGCTCTCCATGAATTCGCAGACCAAAATGGACATCGCCATTGGATTCGGAGTCCATAGGTATGGTTAGGAGGGATAACGCCTTTTGAATCAGACTTATGTACATTTCCTGGGAAAATACATGGGAAAATCCCATTGGGGAAAATTCTACTTAGGGTCAGGGTTCGCTCTCCATGAATTCGCAGAGCAAAACGAACATCCCCATTGGATTCGGAGTCCATAGGTATGGTTAGGAGGGGTGACGCCTTTTGAGCCAGTCTTATGTACATTTCCTGGGGAAATACATGGGAAAATCCCATTGGAGAAAATTGTACTTAGGGTTAGGGTTAGCTCTCCATGGATTCGCACAGCAAAATGGATATCGCCATTGGATTTTGAACCCATAGGTATGGTTCGGAGGGGTCACGCCTTTTGAGTCGGATTTATGTACATTTCCTGGGAAAATACATGGGAAAATCCCATTGAGGAATATTCTACTTAGCGTTAGTGTTTGCTGTCCATGAATTCGCAGACCAAAATGGACATCGCCATTAGATTCGGAGCCCATAGGTATGGTTTGGAGGGGTCACGCCTTTTAAGTCGGACTTATGTACGGTTCCTGGCAAAATACATGGGAAAATCCCATTGGGGAAAATTCTACTTAGGGTTAGGGTTAGCTCTCCATGAATTCACAAAGCAAAATGGACATCGCCATTGGATTCGGAGCCCACAGGTATGGTTAGGAGGGGTCACGCCTTTTGAGTCCGATTTATGTACATTTCCTGGGAAAATACATGGGAAAATCCAATTGGGGAAAACTCTACTTAGGGTTAGGGTTAGCTCTCCATGAATTCGCAGAGCAAAACGGCCATCGCCATTGGATTCGGAGCCCATATGTATGATTAGGAGGGCTCAGGCCTTTTGAGTCGGACTTATGTACGGTTCCTGGCAAAATACATTTGAAAATCCCATTGTGGAAAATTCTACTTAGGCTTAGGGTTAGCTCTTCATGAATTCACAGAGCAAAATGGACATCGCCATTGGATTCGGAGCCGATAGGTATGGTTAGGACGGGTCACGCCTTTTGAGTCGGCCTTATGTACATTTCCTGGGAAAATACAAGGGAAAATCCCATTGGGGAAAATTCTACTTAGGGTTAGGGTTCGCTCTCCATGAATTCGCAGAGCAAAACGGGCATCCCCATTGGATTCGGAGCCCATAGTTATGGTTAGGAGGGGTGACGCCTTTTCACCCAGTCATATGTACATTTCCTGGGGAAATACATGGGAAAATCCCATTGGGGAAAATTCTACTTAGGGTTAGGGTTAGCTCTCCATGAATTTGCAGAGCAAAACGGACGTCTCAATTGGATTCGGAGCCCATAGATATGGTTAGGAGGGATCACGCCTTTTGAATCGGATTTATGTACATTTACTGGGAAAATACATGGGAAAATCCCATTGGGGAAAATTCTACTTAGGGTTACGGTTAGCTCTCCATGAATTCGCAGACCAAAATGGACATCGCCATTGGATTCGAAGTCCATAGGTATGGTTAGGAGGGATAACGCCTTTTGAATCGGACTTATGTACATTTCCTGGGAAAATACATGGGAAAATCCCATTGGGGAAAATTGTACTTAGGGTTAGGGTTAGCTCTCCATGAATTCGCAGACCAAACGGGACATCGCCATTGGATTCGGAGTCCATAGGTATGGTTAGGAGGGATAACGCCTTTTGAATCGGACTTATGTACATTTCCTGGGAAAATACATGGGAAAATCCCATTGGGGAAAATTCTACTTAGGGTTAGGGTTCGCTCTCCATAAATTCGCAGATCAAAACGGGCATCCCCATTGGATTCGGAGTCCATAGGTATGGTTAGGAGGGGTCACGCATTTTGAGCCAGTCTTATGTACAATTCCTGGGAAAATACATGGGAAAATCCCATTGGGGAAAATTGTACTTAGGGTTAGGGTTAGCTCTCCATGAATTTGCAGAGCAAAACGGACGTCGCCATTGGATTCGGAGCCCATAGATATGGTTAGGAGGGATCACGCCTTTTGAATCGGATTTATGTACATTTACTGGGAAAATACATGGGAAAATCCCATTGGGGAAAATTCTACTTAGGGTTAGGGTTAGCTCTCCATGAATTCGCACAGCAAAACGGACATTGCCATTGGATTTGGAGCCCATAGGTATGGTTCGGAGGGGTCATGCCTTTTGAGTCGGATTTATGTATATTTCATGGGAAAATACATGGGAAAATCCCATTGGGGAAAATTCTACTTAGGGTTAGGGTTAGCTCTCCATGAATTCGCAGACCAAAATGGATATCGCCATTGGATTTGGAACCCATAGGTATGGTTCGGAGGGGTCACGCCTTTTGAGTCGGATTTATGTACATTTCCTGGGAAAATACATGGGAAAATCCCTTTGAGGAATATTCTACTTAGCGTTAGTGTTTGCTGTCCATGAATTCACAGACCAAAATGGACATCGCCATTAGATTCGGAGCCCATAGGTATGGTTTGGAGGGGTCACGCCTTTTAAGTCGGACTTATGTACGGTTCCTGGCAAAATACATGGGAAAATCCCATTGGGGAAAATTCTACTTAGGGTTAGGGTTAGCTCTCCATGAATTCACAAAGCAAAATGGACATCGCCATTGGATTCGGAGCCCACAGGTATGGTTAGGAGGGGTCACGCCTTTTGAGTCCGATTTATGTACATTTCCTGGGAAAATACATGGGAAAATCCAATTGGGGAAAACTCTACTTAGGGTTAGGGTTAGCTCTCCATGAATTCGCAGAGCAAAACGGCCATCGCCATTGGATTCGGAGCCCATATGTATGATTAGGAGGGCTCAGGCCTTTTGAGTCGGACTTATGTACGGTTCCTGGCAAAATACATTTGAAAATCCCATTGTGGAAAATTCTACTTAGGCTTAGGGTTAGCTCTTCATGAATTCACAGAGCAAAATGGACATCGCCATTGGATTCGGAGCCGATAGGTATGGTTAGGACGGGTCACGCCTTTTGATTCGGCCTTATGTACATTTCCTGGGAAAATACAAGGGAAAATCCCATTGGGGAAAATTCTACTTAGGGTTAGGGTTCGCTCTCCATGAATTCGCAGAGCAAAACGGGCATCCCCATTGGATTCGGAGCCCATAGTTATGGTTAGGAGGGGTGACGCCTTTTCACCCAGTCATATGTACATTTCCTGGGGAAATACATGGGAAAATCCCATTGGGGAAAATTCTACTTAGGGTTAGGGTTAGCTCTCCATGAATGCGCAGAGCAAAATTTTCCCCAATGGGATTTTCCCATGTATGTTCCCAGTAAATGTCCATAAATCCGACTCAAAAGGTGTGATCCCTCCTAACCATATCTATGGGCTCCGAATCCAATGGCGATGTCCGTTTTGCTCTGCAAATTCATGGAAAGCTAACCCTAACCCTAAGTAGAATTTTCCCCAATGGGATTTTCCCATGTATTTTCCCAGGAAATGTACATAAGGCCGACTCAAAAGGCGTCACCCCGCATAACCATACCTATGGACTCCAAATCGAATGGCGATTTCCGTTTTGCTCTGCAAATTCATGGAGAGCTAACCCTAACCCTAAGTATAATATTCCCCAATGGGATTTTCCGATGTATTTTGCCAGGAAATGTACATAAGGCAGACTCAAAAGGGGTCACCCGTCCTAACCATACGTATGGGCTCCGAATCCAATGGCGATGTCCCTTTTGCTCTACAAATTCATGCAGAGCTAACCCTAACCCTAAGTAGAATTTTCCCCAATGGGATTTTCCCATGTATTTTCCCAGGAAATGTACATAAGGCCGACTCAAAAGGCGTCACCCCGCATAACCATACCTATGGACTCCAAATCGAATGGCGATTTCCGTTTTGCTCTGCAAATTCATGGAGAGCTAACCCTAACCCTAAGTAGAATATTCCCCAATGGGATTTTCCCATCTATTTTCCAAGGAAATGTACATAAGTCCGACTGAAAAGGCGTGAGCCCTCCTAACCATACCTATGGGCTCCGAATCCAATGCCGATGTCCTTTTTGCTGTGCGAATTCATGGAGAGCTAACCCTAACCCTAAGTAGAATTTTCCCCAATGGGATATTCCCATGTATTTTTCCAGGAAAAGTACATAAGGCTGGCTCAAAAGTCGTGACCCCTCCGAACCGTACCTATGGGCTCCGAATCCAATGGCGATGTCCATTTTGGTCTGCCAATTCATGGACAGCAAACACTAACGCTAAGTAGAATATTCCCCAATGGGATTTTCCAATGTATTTTCCCACGAAATGTACATAAATAGGATTCAAAAGGTGTGATCCCTCCTAACCATACCTATGGGCTCCGAATCCAATGGGGATGTCCGTTTTGCTCTGAGAAATCATGGAGAGCGAACCCTAACCCTAAGTTGAATTTTCCCCAATGGGATTTTCCCATGTATTTTCCCAGGAAATGTACATAAGGCTGGCTCAAAAGGCGTGACCTCTCCTAACCATACCTATGGGCTCTGAATCCAATGGCGATGTCCGTTTTGCTCTGCGAATTCATGGAGAGCTAACCCTAACCCTAAGTAGAATTTTCCCCAATGGGATTTTCCCATGTATTTTCCCAGGAAATGTACATAAGGCTGGCTCAAAAGGCGTGACCTCTCCTTACCATACCTATGGGCTCTGAATCCAATGGCGATGTCCGTTTTGCTCTGTAAATTCATGGAAAGCTAACCCTAACCCTAAGTAGAATTTTCCCCAATGGGATTTTCCCATGTATTTCCCCAGGAAATGTACATAAGGCCGGCTCAAAAAGCTTCACCCCTCCTAACCATATCTATGGGCTCCGAATCCAATGGGGATGTCCGTTTTGCTCTGCGAATTCATGGAGAGCGAACCCTAACCCTAATTAGAATTTTCCCCAATGGGATTTTCCCATGTATTTCCCCAGAAAATGTACATAAGGCCGTCTCAAAAAGCTTCACCCCTCCTAACCATGCCTATGGACTCCAAATCCAATGGCGATGTCCATTTTTCTCTGCGAATTCATGGAGAGCTAACCCTATCCCTAAGTAGAATTTTCCCCAATGGAATTTTCCCATATATTTTCATAGGAGATGTACATAAGGCTGGCTCAAAAGGCTTGACCTCTCCTAACCATACCTATGGGCTCTGAATCCAATCACAGTGTCCGTTTTGCTCTGCGAATTCATGGAGAGCTAACCCTAATCCTAAGTATAATTTTCCCCAATGCGATTTCCCCATGTATTTTCCCAGGAAATGTACATAAGGCTGGCTCAAAAGGCGTCACCCCTCCTAAGCATACCTATGGGCTCCGAATCCAATAGCGATGTCCGTTTTGCTCTGCGAATTCATGGAGAGCTAACCCTAACCCTAAGTAGAATTTTCCCCAATGGGATTTTCCCATGTATTTTCCCACGAAATGTACATAAGGCTGGCTCAAAAGGCGTGACCTCTCCTAACCATACCTATGGGATCCGAATCAAGTGGCGATGTCCATTTTGCTCTGCGAATTCATGGAGAGCTAATCCTAACCCTAAGTAGAATTTTCCCCAATGGGAATTTCCCATGTATTTTCCAAGGAAATGTACATAAATCTATGGGCTCCGAATCCAATGGCGATGTCCATTTTACTCTGTGAATTCATGGAGAGCTAACCCTAACCCTACGTAGAATTTTCCCCAATGGGATTTTCCCATGTATTTTGCCATGAACCGTACATAAATCCGACTCAAAAGGCGTGAGGCCTCCTAACCATACCTATGGGCTCCGAGTCCAATAGCGATGGCCGTTTTGCTGTGCGAATTCATGGAGAGCTAACCCTAACCCACGTAGAATTTTCCCCAATGGGAGTTTCCCATGTATTTTGCCAGGAAATGTACATAAATCCGATTCAAAAGGCGTGACCCCTCCTAACCATACCTATGGGCTCCGAATCCAATGGCGATGTCCTTTTTGCTCTGCGAATTCATGGAGAGCTGACCCTAATCCTAAGTATAATTTTCCCCAATGCGATTTCCCCATGTATTTTCCCAGGAAATGTACATAAGGCTGGCTCAAAAGGCGTCACCCCTCCTAAGCATACCTATGGGCTCCGAATCCAATAGCGATGTCCGTTTTGCTCTGCGAATTCATGGAGAGCTAACCCTAACCCTAAGTAGAATTTTCCCCAATGGGATTTTCCCATGTATTTTCCCACGAAATGTACATAAGGCTGGCTCAAAAGGCGTGACCTCTCCTAACCATACCTATGGGATCCGAATCAAGTGGCGATGTCCATTTTGCTCTGCGAATTCATGGAGAGCTAATCCTAACCCTAAGTAGAATTTTCCCCAATGGGATTTTCCCATGTATTTTCCAAGGAAATGTACATAAATCTATGGGCTCCGAATCCAATGGCGATGTCCATTTTACTCTGTGAATTCATGGAGAGCTAACCCTAACCCTACGTAGAATTTTCCCCAATGGGATTTTCCCATGTATTTTGCCATGAACCGTACATAAATCCGACTCAAAAGGCGTGAGGCCTCCTAACCATACCTATGGGCTCCGAGTCCAATAGCGATGGCCGTTTTGCTGTGCGAATTCATGGAGAGCTAACCCTAACCCACGTAGAATTTTCCCCAATGGGAGTTTCCCATGTATTTTGCCAGGAAATGTACATAAATCCGATTCAAAAGGCGTGACCCCTCCTAACCATACCTATGGGCTCCGAATCCAATGGCGATGTCCATTTTGCTCTGTGAATTCATGAAGAGCTAACCCTAACCCTAAGTAGAATTTTCCCCAAATGGGATTTTCCCATGTATTTTGTCATGAACCGTACATAAATCCGACTCAAAAGGTGTGATCCCTCCTAACCATATCTATGGGCTCCGAATCCAATGGCGATGTCCGTTTTGCTCTGCAAATTCATGGAGAGCTAACCCTAACCCTAAGTATAATATTCCCCAATGGGATTTTCCGATGTATTTTGCCAGGAAATGTACATAAGGCAGACTCAAAAGGGGTCACCCGTCCTAACCATACGTATGGGCTCCGAATCCAATGGCGATGTCCCTTTTGCTCTACAAATTCATGCAGAGCTAACCCTAACCCTAAGTAGAATTTTCCCCAATGGGATTTTCCCATGTATTTTCCCAGGAAATGTACATAAGGCCGACTCAAAAGGCGTCACCCCGCATAACCATACCTATGGACTCCAAATCGAATGGCGATTTCCGTTTTGCTCTGCAAATTCATGGAGAGCTAACCCTAACCCTAAGTAGAATATTCCCCAATGGGATTTTCCCATCTATTTTCCAAGGAAATGTACATAAGTCCGACTGAAAAGGCGTGAGCCCTCCTAACCATACCTATGGGCTCCGAATCCAATGCCGATGTCCTTTTTGCTGTGCGAATTCATGGAGAGCTAACCCTAACCCTAAGTAGAATTTTCCCCAATGGGATATTCCCATGTATTTTTCCAGGAAAAGTACATAAGGCTGGCTCAAAAGTCGTGACCCCTCCGAACCGTACCTATGGGCTCCGAATCCAATGGCGATGTCCATTTTGGTCTGCCAATTCATGGACAGCAAACACTAACGCTAAGTAGAATATTCCCCAATGGGATTTTCCAATGTATTTTCCCACGAAATGTACATAAATAGGATTCAAAAGGTGTGATCCCTCCTAACCATACCTATGGGCTCCGAATCCAATGGGGATGTCCGTTTTGCTCTGCGAAATCATGGAGAGCGAACCCTAACCCTAAGTTGAATTTTCCCCAATGGGATTTTCCCATGTATTTTCCCAGGAAATGTACATAAGGCTGGCTCAAAAGGCGTGACCTCTCCTAACCATACCTATGGGCTCTGAATCCAATGGCGATGTCCGTTTTGCTCTGCGAATTCATGGAGAGCTAACCCTAACCCTAAGTAGAATTTTCCCCAATGGGATTTTCCCATGTATTTTCCCAGGAAATGTACATAAGGCTGGCTCAAAAGGCGTGACCTCTCCTTACCATACCTATGGGCTCCGAATCCAATGGCGATGTCCATTCTGGATCAGCGAATTCATGGACAGCAAACACTAACGCTAAGTAGAATATTCCCCAATGGGATTTTGCCATGTATTTTCCCACGAAATGTACATAAATCCGATTCAAAAGGTGTGATCCCTCCTAACCATATCTATGGGCTCTGAATCCAATGGCGATGTCCGTTTTGCTCTGTAAATTCATGGAAAGCTAACCCTAACCCTAAGTAGAATTTTCCCCAATGGGATTTTCCCATGTATTTCCCCAGGAAATGTACATAAGGCCGGCTCAAAAAGCTTCACCCCTCCTAACCATATCTATGGGCTCCGAATCCAATGGGGATGTCCGTTTTGCTCTGCGAATTCATGGAGAGCGAACCCTAACCCTAATTAGAATTTTCCCCAATGGGATTTTCCCATGTATTTCCCCAGAAAATGTACATAAGGCCGTCTCAAAAAGCTTCACCCCTCCTAACCATGCCTATGGACTCCAAATCCAATGGCGATGTCCATTTTTCTCTGCGAATTCATGGAGAGCTAACCCTAACCCACGTAGAATTTTCCCCAATGGGAGTTTCCCATGTATTTTGCCAGGAAATGTACATAAATCCGATTCAAAAGGCGTGACCCCTCCTAACCATACCTATGGGCTCCGAATCCAATGGCGATGTCCTTTTTGCTCTGCGAATTCATGGAGAGCTGACCCTAATCCTAAGTATAATTTTCCCCAATGCGATTTCCCCATGTATTTTCCCAGGAAATGTACATAAGGCTGGCTCAAAAGGCGTCACCCCTCCTAAGCATACCTATGGGCTCCGAATCCAATAGCGATGTCCGTTTTGCTCTGCGAATTCATGGAGAGCTAACCCTAACCCTAAGTAGAATTTTCCCCAATGGGATTTTCCCATGTATTTTCCCACGAAATGTACATAAGGCTGGCTCAAAAGGCGTGACCTCTCCTAACCATACCTATGGGATCCGAATCAAGTGGCGATGTCCATTTTGCTCTGCGAATTCATGGAGAGCTAATCCTAACCCTAAGTAGAATTTTCCCCAATGGGATTTTCCCATGTATTTTCCAAGGAAATGTACATAAATCTATGGGCTCCGAATCCAATGGCGATGTCCATTTTACTCTGTGAATTCATGGAGAGCTAACCCTAACCCTACGTAGAATTTTCCCCAATGGGATTTTCCCATGTATTTTGCCATGAACCGTACATAAATCCGACTCAAAAGGCGTGAGGCCTCCTAACCATACCTATGGGCTCCGAGTCCAATAGCGATGGCCGTTTTGCTGTGCGAATTCATGGAGAGCTAACCCTAACCCACGTAGAATTTTCCCCAATGGGAGTTTCCCATGTATTTTGCCAGGAAATGTACATAAATCCGATTCAAAAGGCGTGACCCCTCCTAACCATACCTATGGGCTCCGAATCCAATGGCGATGTCCATTTTGCTCTGTGAATTCATGAAGAGCTAACCCTAACCCTAAGTAGAATTTTCCCCAAATGGGATTTTCCCATGTATTTTGTCATGAACCGTACATAAATCCGACTCAAAAGGCGTGAGGCCTCCTTACCATACCTATGGGCTCCGAGTCCAATAGCGATGGCCGTTTTGCTGTGCGAATTCATGGAGAGCTAACCCTAACCCTAAGTAGAATTTTCCCCAATGGGAGTTTCCCATGTATTTTGCCAGGAAATGTACATAAGGCCGACTCAAATGGCGTCACCCCTCCTAACCATACCTATGGACTCCAAATCCAATGGCGATGTCCGTTTTGCTCTGCAAATTCATGGAGAGCTAACCCTAACCCTAAGTAGAATTTTCCCCAATGGGATTTTCCCATGTATTTTCCCAGGAAATGTACATAAGGCCGACTCCAAAGGCGTCACCCCTCCTAACCATATCTATGGACTCCAAATCCAATGGCGATGTCCGTTTTGCTCTGCAAATTCATGAAGAGCTAACCCTAAGTAGAATTTTCCCCAATGGGATTTTCCCATGTATTTTCCTAGGAAATGTACGTAAGGCTGGCTCAAAAGGCGTCAGCCCTCCTAACCATACCTATGGGCTCCGAATCCATACCTATGGGCTCTCCATGAATTCGCACAGCAAAACGGACATCGCCATTGGTTTCGGAGTCCATAGATATGGTTAAGAGCGATCACACCTTTTGAATCGGATTTATGCACATTTCCTGGGAAAATACATGGGAAAATCCCATTGAGGAATATTTTACTTAGCGTTAGTGTTTGCTGTCCATGAATTCGCAGACCAAAATGGACATCGCCATTGGATTCGGAGCCCATAGGTATGGTTTGGAGGGGTCACGCCTTTTGAGTCGGACTTATGTACGGTTCAGGGCAAAATACATGGGAAAATCCCAATGGGGAAAATTCTACTTAGGGTTAGGGTTAGCTCTCCATGAATTCACAAAGCAAAATGGACATCGCCATTGGATTCGGAGCCCACAGGTATGGTTAGGAGGGGTCACGCCTTTTGAGTCCGATTTATGTACATTTCGTGGGAAAATACATGGGAAAATCCCATTGGGGAAAACTCTACTTAGGGTTAGGGTTAGCTCTCCATGAATTCGCAGAGCAAAACGGCCATCGCCATTGGATTCGGAGCCCATATGTATGGTTAGGAGGGCTCAGGCCTTTTGAGTCGGACTTATGTACGGTTCCTGGCAAAATACATTTGAAAATCCCATTGGGGAAAATTCTACTTAGGCTTAGGGTTAGCTCTTCATGAATTCACAGAGCAAAATGGACGTCGCCATTGGATTCGGAGCCGATAGGTATGGTTAGGACGGGTCACGCCTTATGAGTCGGCCTTATGTACATTTCCTGGGAAAATACAAGGGAAAATCCCATTGGGGAAAATTCTACTTAGGGTTAGGGTTCGCTCTCCATGAATTCGCAGAGCAAAACGGGCATCCCCATTGGATTCGGAGCCCATAGGTATGGTTAGGAGGGGTGACGCCTTTTCACCCAGTCATATGTACATTTCCTGGGGAAATACATGGGAAAATCCCATTGGGGAAAATTCTACTTAGGGTTAGGGTTAGCTCTCCATGAATTCGCAGAGCAAAATTTTCCCCAATGGGATTTTCCCATGTATGTTCCCAGTAAATGTCCATAAATCCGACTCAAAAGGTGTGATTCCCTCCTAACCATATCTATGGGCTCCGAATCCAATGGCGATGTCCGTTTTGCTCTGCAAATTCATGGAAAGCTAACCCTAACCCTAAGTAGAATTTTCCCCAATGGGATTTTCCCATGTATTTTCCCAGGAAATGTACATAAGGCCGACTCAAAAGGCGTCACCCCGCATAACCATACCTATGGACTCCAAATCCAATGGCGATTTCCGTTTTGCTCTGCAAATTCATGGAGAGCTAACCCTAACCCTAAGTATAATATTCCCCAATGGGATTTTCCAATGTATTTTGCCAGGAAATGTACATAAGGCAGACTCAAAAGGCGTCACCCGTCCTAACCATACCTATGGGCTCCGAATCCAATGGCGATGTCCCTTTTGCTCTACAAATTCATGCAGAGCTAACCCTAACCCTAAGTAGAATTTTCCCCAAAGGGATTTTCCCATGTATTTTCCCAGGAAATGTACATAAGGCTGGCTCAAAAGGCGTCACCCCAAATAACCATACCTATGGGCTCGGAACCCAATGGGGATGTCCGTTTTGCTCTGCGAATTCATAGAGAGTGAACCCTAACCCTAAGTAGAATTTTCCCCAAGGGGATTTTCCCATGTATTTCCCCAGGAAATGTACATAAGGCCGGCTCAAAAACCTTCACCCCTCCTAACCATGCCTATG
Organism: Natrix helvetica; assembly: GCF_964273705.1. Classification (NCBI taxonomy): domain Eukaryota; kingdom Metazoa; phylum Chordata; class Lepidosauria; order Squamata; family Natricidae; genus Natrix; species Natrix helvetica. The sequence continues at coordinate 82,158,670 of NC_138552.1, forward strand.
GACTCCGAATCCAAGGGCGATGTCCGTTTTGCTCTGCGAATTCATGGAGAGCTAACCCTAACCCTAAGTAGAATTTCCCCCAATGGGATTTTCCCAGGAAATGTACATAAGGCTGGTTCAAAAGGCTTGACCCTTCCTAACCATACCTATGGGCTCTGAATCCAATGGCGATGTCCGTTTTGCTCTGCGAACTCATGGAGAGCTAACCCTAACCCTAAGTAGAATATTCCCCAATGGGATTTTCCCATCTATTTTCCAAGGAAATGTACATAAGTCCGACTGAAAAGGCGTGACCCCTCCTAACCATACCTATGGGCTCCGAATCCAATGCCGATGTCCTTTTTGCTGTGCGAATTCATGGAGAGCTAACCCTAACCCTAAGTAGAATTTTCCCCAATGGGATATTCCCATGTATTTTTCCAGGAAAAGTACATAAGGGTGGCTCAAAAGTCGTGACCCCTCCGAACCGTACCTATGGGCTCCAAATCCAATGGCGATGTCCATTTTGGTCTGCGAATTCATGGACAGCAAACACTAACGCTAAGTAGAATATTCCCCAATGGGATTTTCCAATGTATTTTCCCACGAAATGTACATAAATAGGATTCAAAAGGTGTGATCCCTCCTAACCATACCTATGGGCTCCGAATCCAATGGGGATGTCCGTTTTGCTCTGCGAAATCATGGAGAGCGAACCCTAACCCTAAGTAGAATTTTCCCCAATGGGATTTTCCCATGTATTTTCCCAGGAAATGTACATAAGGCTGGCTCAAAAGGCGTGACCTCTCTTAACCATACCTATGGGCTCCGAATCCAATGGCGATGTCCATTTTGGTCTGCGAATTCATGGACAGCAAACACTAACGCTAAGTAGAATATTCCCCAATGGGATTTTCCCATGTATTTTCCCAGGAAATGTACATAAATCCGATTCAAAAGGTGTGATCGCTCTTAACCATATCTATCGGCTCCGAATCCAATGGCGATGTCCATTTTGCTCTGCGAGTTCATGAAGAGCTAACCCTAACCCTAAGTAGAATTTTCCCCAATGGGATTTTCCCATGTATTTTGCCAGGAACCGTACATAAGGCCGACTCAAAAGGCGTGACCCCTCCTAACCATACCTATGGGCTCCGAATCGAATGGCAATGGCCGTTTTGCTCTGCGAATTCATGGAGAGCTAACCCTAACCCTAAGTAGAATTTTCCCCAATGGGATTTTCCCATGTATTTTCAAAGGAAATGTTCATAAATCTGACTCAAAAGGCGTGAGCCCTCCTAACCATACCTATGGGCTCCAAATCCAATGGCGATGTCCGTTTTGCTCTGTGAATTCATGGAGAGCTAACCCTAACCCTAAGTAGAATTTTCCCAATGGGATTTTCCCATGTATTTTCCAAGGAAATGTTCATAAATCTGACTCAAAAGGCGTGAGCCCTCCTAACCATACCTATGGGCTCCAAATCCAATGGCGATGTCCATTTTGGTCTGCGAATTCATGGACAGCAAACACTAACGCTAAGTAGAATATTCCCCAATGGGATTTTCCCATGTATTTTCCCAGGAAATGTACATAAATCCGATTCAAAAGGTGTGATCGCTCTTAACCATATCTATCGGCTCCGAATCCAATGGCGATGTCCATTTTGCTCTGCGAGTTCATGAAGAGCTAACCCTAACCCTAAGTAGAATATTCCCCAATGGGATTTTCCCATCTATTTTCCAAGGAAATGTACATAAGTCCGACTGAAAAGGCGTGAGCCCTCCTAACCATACCTATGGGCTCCAAATCCAATGGTGATGTCCGTTTTGCTCTGCAAATTCATGGAGAGCTAACCCTAACCCTAAGTACAATTTTCCCCAATGGGATTTTCCCATGTATTTCCCCAGGAAATGTACATATGACTGGGTGAAAAGGCGTCACCCCTCCTAACCATACCTATGGGCTCTGAATCCAATGGGGATGCCCGTTTTGCTCTGCGAATTCATGGAGAGCGAATCCTAACCCTAAGCAGAATTTTCCCCAATGGGATTTTCCCTTGTATTTTCCCAGGAAATGTACATTAGGCCGACTCAAAAGGCGTGACCCATCCTAACCATACCTATTGGCTCCGAATCCAATGGCGATGTCCATTTTGCTCTGTGAATTCATGAAGAGCTAACCCTAAGCCTAAGTAGTATTTTCCCCAATGGGATTTTCAAATGTATTTTGCCAGGAACCATACATAAGTCCAACTCAAAAGGCCTTAGCCCTCCTAACTATACATATGGGCTCCGAATCCAATGGCGATGGCCGTTTTGCTCTGCGAATTCATGGAGAGCTAACCCTAACCCTAAGAAGAGTTTTCCCCAATGGGATTTTCCCATGTATTTTCCCATGAACCGTACATAAATCCGACTCAAAAGGCGTGAGGCCTCCTAACCATACCTATGGGCTCCGAATCCAATAGCGATGGCCGTTTTGCTCTGCGAATTCATGGAGAGCTAACCCTAACCCTAAGTAGAGTTTTCCCCAATGGGATTTTCCCATGTATTTTCCCAGGAAATGTTCATAAGTCCGACTCAAAAGGCGTGACCCCTCCAAACCATACCTATGGGCTCCGAATCCAATGGCGATGTCCATTTTGGTCTGGGAATTCATGGACAGCAAACACTAACGCTAAGTAGAATATTCCCCAATGGGATTTTCCCATGTATTTTCCCAGGAAATGTACATAAATCCGATTCAAAAGGTGTGATCGCTCTTAACCATATCTATTGGCTCCGAATCCAATGGCGATGTCCGTTCTGCTGTGCGAATTCATGGAGAGCCCATAGGTATGGATTCGGAGCCCATAGGTATGGTTAGGAGGGCTGACGCCTTTTGAGCCAGCCTTACGTACATTTCCTAGGAAAATACATGGGAAAATCCCATTGGGGAAAATTCTACTTAGGGTTAGCTCTTCATGAATTTGCAGACCAAAATGGACATCGCCATTGGATTCGGAGTCTATAGGTATGGTTAGGAGGGATAACGCCTATTGAATCGGACTTATGTACATTTCCTGGGAAAATACATGGGAAAATCCCATTGGGGAAAATTCTACTTAGGGTTAGGGTTCGCTCTCCATGAATTCGCAGAGCAAAACGGACATCACCATTGGTTTCGGAGTCCATAGGTATGGTTAGGAGGGGTGACGTCTTTCGAGCCAGTCTTATGTACATTTCCTGGGGAAATACATGGGAAAATCCCATTGGGGAAAATTGTACTTAGGGTTAGGGTTAGCTCTCCATGAATTTGCAGAGCAAAACGGACGTCGCCATTGGATTCGGAGCCCATAGATATGGTTAGGAGGGATCACGCCTTTTGAATCGGATTTATGTACATTTACTGGGAAAATACATGGGAAAATCCCATTGGGGAAAATTCTACTTAGGGTTAGGGTTAGCTCTCCATGAATTCGCACAGCAAAACGGACATTGCCATTGGATTTGGAGCCCATAGGTATGTTTCGGAGGGGTCACGCCTTTTGAGTCGGATTTATGTACATTTCCTGGGAAAATACATGGGAAAATCCCATTGGGGAAAATTCTACTTAGGGTTAGGGTTAGCTCTCCATGAATTCGCAGACCAAAATGAACATCGCCATTGGATTCGGAGTCCATAGGTATGGTTAGGAGGGATAATGCCTTTTGAATCAGACTTATGTACATTTCCTGGGAAAATACATGGGAAAATCCCATTGGGGAAAATTCTACTTAGGGTCAGGGTTCGCTCTCCATGAATTCGCAGAGCAAAACGAACATCCCCATTGGATTCGGAGTCCATAGGTATGGTTAGGAGGGGTGACACCTTTTGAGCCAGTCTTATGTATATTTCCTGGGGAAATACATGGGAAAATCCAATTGGATAAAATTGTACTTAGGGTTAGGGTTAGCTCTCCATGAATTCGTAGAGCAAAACGGACATACCCATTGGATTCGGAGCCCATAGGTATGGATAGGAGGGGTGATGCCTTTTGAGTCGGCCTTATGTACATTTCCTTGGAAAATACATGGTAAAATCCCATTGGGGAAAATTCTACTTAGGGTTAGGGTTAGCTCTTCATGAATTCGTAGAGCAAAATTTTCCCCAATGGGATTTTCCCATGTATGTTCCCAGTAAATGTCCATAAATCCGACTCAAAAGGTGTGATCCCTCCTAACCATACCTATGGGCTCCGAATCCAATGGCGATGTCCGTTTTGCTCTGCAAATTCATGGAAAGCTAACCCTAACCCTAAGTAGAATTTTCCCCAATGGGATTTTCCCATGTATTTTCCCAGGAAATGTACATAAGGCCGACTGAAAAGGCGTGACCCCTCTTAACCATACCTATCGGCTCCGAATCCAATGACGATGTCCATTTTGTTCTGTGAATTCATGAAGAGCTAACCCTAACCCTAAGTAGAATTTTCCCCAATGGGATTTTCCCATGTATTTTGCCAGGAACCGTACATAAGTCCGACTCAAAAGGTGTGAGGCCTCCTAACCATACCAATGGGCTCCGAATCCAATGGCGATGTCCGTTTTGCTCTGTGAATTCATGAAGAGCTAAGCCTAAGCCTAAGTAGAATTTTCCCCAATGGGATATTCCCATGTATTTTGCAGGAACCGTACATAAGTCAGACTCAAAAGGCGTGAGCCCTCCTAACCATACCTATGGGCTCAGAATCTAATGGCGATGTCCGTTTTGCTCTGTGAATTCATGGAGAGCTAACCCTACCCCTAAGTAGAATTTTCCCCAATGGGATTTTCCCATGTATTTTCCAAAGAAATGTAGATAAGTCCGACTCAAAAGGCGTAACCCCTCCTAACCATATCTATGGGCTCCGAATCCAATGGCAATGGCCGTTTTGCTCTATGAATTCATGGAGAGCTAACCCTACCCCTAAGTAGAATTTTCCCCAATGGTTTTTTCCCATGTATTTTCCAAAGAAATGTACGTAAATCCGACTCAAAAGGCGTGACCCCTCCTAACCATACCTATGGGCTCCGAATCAAATGGCGATGTCCATTTTGCTCTGCGAATTCATGGAGAGCTAACCCTAACGCTAAGTAGAATTTTCCCCAATGGGATTTTCCCATGTATTTCCCCAGGAAATGTAAATAAGACTGGCTCAAAAGGCGTCACCCAACCTAACCATTCCTATGGGCTCCGAATCCAATGGGGATGCCCGTTTTGCTCTGCGAATTCATGGAGAGCTAACCCTAACCCAAAGTAGAATTTTCCCCAATGGGATTTTCCCATGTATTTCCCCAGGAAATGTATATAAGACCAGCTCAAAAAGCATCACCCCTCCTAACCACACCTATGGGCTCCAAATCCAATTGGGATGTCCCTTTTTCTCTGCGCATTCATAGAGAGCGAACCCTAACCCTAAGTAGAATTTTCCCCAATGGGATTTTCCCATGTATTTTCCAAAGAAATGTACATAAATCCGACTCAAAAGGCGTGACCCATCCTAACCATACCTATGGGATCCGAATCAAGTGGCGATGTCCATTTTGCTCTGCGAATTCATGGAGAGCTAATCCTAACCCTAAGTAGAATTTTCCCCAATGGGATTTTCCCATGTATTTTCCAAGGAAATGTACATAAATCTATGGGCTCCGAATCCAATGGCGATGTCCATTTTACTCTGTGAATTCATGGAGAGCTAACCCTAACCCTACGTAGAATTTATCCCAATGGGATTTTCCCATGTATTTTGCCATGAACCGTACATAAATCCGACTCAAAAGGCGTGAGGCCTCCTAACCATACCTATGGGCTCCGAGTCCAATAGCGATGGCCGTTTTGCTGTGCGAATTCATGGAGAGCTAACCCTAACCCACGTAGAATTTTCCCCAATGGGAGTTTCCCATGTATTTTGCCAGGAAATGTACATAAATCCGATTCAAAAGGCGTGACCCCTCCTAACCATACCTATGGGCTACGAATCCAATGGCGATGTCCATTTTGCTCTGTGAATTCATGAAGAGCTAACCCTAACCCTAAGTAGAATTTTCCCCAAATGGGATTTTCCCATGTATTTTGTCATGAACCGTACATAAATCCGACTCAAAAGGCGTGAGGCCTCCTAACCATACCTATGGGCTCCGAGTCCAATAGCGATGGCCGTTTTGCTGTGCGAATTCATGGAGAGGTAACCCTAACCCTAAGTAGAATTTTCCCCAATGGGATTTTCCAATGTATTTTCCCACGAAATGTACATAAATAGGATTCAAAAGGTGTGATCCCTCCTAACCATACCTATGGGCTCCGAATCCAATGGGGATGTCCGTTTTGCTCTGCGAAATCATGGAGAGCGAACCCTAACCCTAAGTAGAATTTTCCCCAATGGGATTTTCCCATGTATTTTCCCAGGAAATGTACATAAGGCTGGCTCAAAAGGCGTGACCTCTCTTAACCATACCTATGGGCTCTGAATCCAATGGCGATGTCCGTTTTGCTGTGCGAATTAATGGAGAGCTAACCCTAACCCTAAGTAGAATTTTCCCCAATGGGATTTTCCCATGTATTTTTCCAGGAAATGTACATAAGGCTGGCTCAAAAGGCGTGACCTCTCCTAACCATACCTATGGGCTCTGAATCCAATGGCGATGTCCGTTTTGCTCTGCGAATTCATGGAGAGCTAACCCTAACCCTAAGTAGAATTTTCCCCAATGGGATTTTCCCATGTATTTTCCCAGGAAATGTACATAAGGCTGGCTCAAAAGGTGTGACCTCTCCTTACCATACCTATGTGCTCCGAATCCAATGGCGATGTCCATTCTGGATCAGCGAATTCATGGACAGCAAACACTAACGCTAAGTAGAATATTCCCCAATGGGATTTTCCCATGTATTTTCCCACGAAATGTACATAAATCCGATTCAAAAGGTGTGATCCCTCCTAACCATATCTATGGGCTCTGAATCCAATGGCGATGTCCGTTTTGCTCTGTAAATTCATGGAAAGCTAACCCTAACCCTAAGTAGAATATTCCCCAATGGGATTTTCCAATGTATTTTCCCACGAAATGTACATAAATAGGATTCAAAAGGTGTGATCCCTCCTAACCATACCTATGGGCTCCGAATCCAATGGGGATGTCCGTTTTGCTCTGCGAAATCATGGAGAGCGAACCCTAACCCTAATTAGAATTTTCCCCAATGGGATTTTCCCAGGAAATGTACATAAGGCTGGTTCAAAAGGCTTGACCTCTCCTAACCATACCTATGGGCTCTGAATCCAATGGCGATGTCCGTTTTGCTCTGCGAATTCATGGAGAGCTAACCCTAACCCTAAGTAGAATTTTCCCCAATGGAATTTTCCCATATATTTTCATAGGAGATGTACATAAGGCTGGCTCAAAAGGCTTGACCTCTCCTAACCATACCTATGGGCTCTGAATCCAATCACAGTGTCCGTTTTGCTCTGCGAATTCATGGAGAGCTAACCCTAATCCTAAGTATAATTTTCCCCAATGCGATTTCCCCATGTATTTTCCCAGGAAATGTACATAAGGCTGGCTCAAAAGGCGTCACCCCTCCTAAGCATACCTATGGACTCCGAATCCAATGGCGATGTCCATTTTGCTCTGCGAATTCATGGAGAGCTAACCGCAACCCTAAGTAGAATTTTCCCGAATGGGATTTTCCCATGTATTTTCCCTGGAAATGTACATAAGCCTGGCTCAAAAGGCGTGACCTCTCCTAACCATACTTATGGGCTCTGAATCCAATGGCGATGTCCGTTTTGCTCTGCGAATTCATGGAGAGCTAACCCTAACCCTAAGCAGAATTTTCTCCAATGGGATTTTCCCATGTATTTTCCCAGGAAATGTACATAAGGCTGGCTCAAAAGGCGTGACCTCTCCTAACCATACCTATGGGCTCTGAATCCAATGGCGATGTCCGTTTTGCTCTGCGAATTCATGGAGAGCTAACCCTAATCCTAAGTAGAATTTTCCCCAATGGGATTTTCCCATATATTTTCATAGGAGATGTACATAAGGCTGGCTGAAAAGGCGTGACCCCTCCTAACCATACCCATGGGCTCCGAATCCTATGGCCATATCCGTTTTGCTCTGCAAATTCCTAACCCTAAATAGAATTTTCCCCAATGGGATTTTCCCACGTATTTTGCCAGGAAAAGTACCGTATTTTTCGCCCTATATGACACTCCGGAATATAAGACGCACCCAATTTTAAAGGAGGAAAATCTAGAAAAAAAAGATTTTTGGGCTCAATTGCCACTCAATTTTTGGCTCAATTGTGGTCATAAGTTTTCTTTCTTTCTTTGTTTCTTTCATCTCTCTCTCCCACTTTCTTTTTCTTTTTTTCATTTTTTCTGCCTTTCTTTCTCTTTCTCTCTTTCTGTTTCTCTGTTTGTCTGTCTGTCTGTCTCTCTCTCTGTGTGTAGCTCTTTGTCTCTCTCTCCCTCCCCCCTCTCTGTCTCTCTCTGTCATTCTTTCTGTGTGTCTGTCTGTCTGTCTCTGTATCTCTGTCTCTCTCTCTCTCCTCCCTCCTCCATCTGTCACTCTGTATGTGTGTGTCTGTCTGTCTCTCACTCTCCCTCCCCCCCTCTCTCTCTGTGTGTTTCCCTCTCCTCCCTTCCTCTCTGTCTGTCACTCTGTGTGTATATGTGTGTGTGTCTGTCTGTCTGTCACTCACTCAATCACTCACTCTGTGTGTGTGTGTGTGTGTCTGTGTCTCTGTCTGTCTGTCCCTCTCTCCGTCCCAACTGGAGAACAACCTTTTCTGTCCCCTTACCAACCCATCTGGGAAGATGAGGAACGCGAGGGGGATCCCTCCCCCCCCCCGCGGATGGGCTCTGAACCAGCGGAGCATCGTCCTTTTTTTTTAAGCAGGCAGCTATCAGAGAGAAGAAGGCAGCGCATGTGGTGCAGCAGCCGAAAATTGCCTGCTTAAAGATCACCTGCTTAAAAAGAAGGACGAGGCTCCTCTAGTTCAGAGCTTTTCTGTCCCCTTACCAGCCCATCCGGGAAGATGAGGAACACAAGGGGGATCCCTCTCCTCCCCGCGGATGGGCTCTGAACCAGCGGAGGCTCTTCCTTCTTTTTAAGCAGGCGATCTTTAAGCAGGCAATCTTTAAGCAGGCGGTTTTTGGCTGCTGCAGAAGCTGCGCTGCCTTCTTCTCTCTGATAGCTGCCTGCTTAAAAAGAAGAGAGGAAGGGAGGAGAGAGAAACACAGAGAGAGAGAGAGGGAGGGAGAGTGAGAGACAGACAGACAAACAAGCAAGGCAGCCCCCCCCGAAGAAGGAACAGGAGAGGAGTTCACGCCAAACGCCTCTGCAGACGATCTTGAAAACCTGCGAGGTTGCTTTCGGAGGGGAAAGACGGGCAGCTGTGCAAAGGCTTGTTTTAAAGCTGCAGGCTCCAAGGCTGCAGGTGCCCAGGGAGGGCGGCAGGGGCAAATGCTGCCGCCTGCCCCCTCCCAAAGCAACATCGCAGGTTTTCAAGATAGTTCGGACAGGTGTTTTTAAAAAATAAAACCCTGAAAAAGCCGCAAGATCTGGAGAGAGATCCGGCCAGCCCAAGAAGACATTTCTGAGAAGAGATCTCACCATTTTTTGCATCGGGGCATGCTGCAAAAGGGGGGGGGGAAGTGAAGACCTTTTTCAGATGGCGCAAAGGACTTCCCCGGACTTGCTTTAGTGAATACGGGCCCGCACCTCCACCACAACCAATCCAGAAAAGGTCTTTGCTCCCTCTCTTTTGCAGCAAGCCCCGATGCAAAAAAACACCAAGGACTTGCGAGTGAGTGACAGGGGCGGGGCTTCCGGGTTCATTGACCAACCAGCAGAAACCCACCACTGCCCAGGTGGCTACATTCGGCCTATAAGGCGCACCCAGATTTTCACCCTCTTTTTTGGAGTTAAAAAGTGCGTCTTATAGGGCGAAAAATACGGTACTTTTTACAAGCAATGAGTCTTAATATTTTTAAACAGACAGTTTGCAAAGCAAAGTGATCACAGCTAATATTCTCTGGAAGTAGTTACAGCTACATCACAGAAAGACATGAGAGCAGCAATCTTAGATCTTTTTATCATAGCATTTCCCAAGGAAACATGTGTATACTCAAAAATGACATTTGTTCCCATTGCTTTATTCCCTGCTGCTCACCGCAATGCTTTCTTACCAAATTAGGATTTGCACAGTTCTGCTTATATTTGCTATTTATACAAAATACATCTGTACTCATGAATTCATACATAAAATTCTCTCTCCCAATATTTTTTCCTCTTTTCTGATTTCAGCATTCTGATCAAAATTTAGGAGGTGTGTGTGTGTATTTGTATGTAGATGTCAAGTTTATTAGCTCCACATTTAGAAATTAATTATTGTAAATGCACCGAATGTAATAAAATCACAATTCTATCATCATTTTTTTTAATCCATGACATGCTTAAATGTTTATATAGTCAGTGATGATATTCAGTACTTATCAACCCTGTGAATAGAAAACACACACAAATTTATTAAACGAACTCACCATTAAATCTTACTACACAGAGAAATATTCAGCCAGGTAGAGGCATCAGGTCCACACAATCTGACAGTTTGATCAAAATAACAACACAAGTGTCCCAACAGCATGACACAAGCCCTACATCTTTACTACTATGATATTGGGCATGTGCAAAAGTGGCAGAGCCTACATCATTTCACTTATGTTGTCCATTCCCTCACATGCATACTTCTCCCCATGCCTTCAAGATGAGTACAGGTATATATTTAGTTCTGTGCACTTAACAACTGTGGCAAGAAAGGTTGTAAAACAGGGAAAAATTCACTTAACAAATGTCTCACTTAGCAACAGAAATTTTGAGCTCAATTGTGGTAGTAAGTCGAAGACTACCTGTACTTGATTGATTATACCAGCAAAACTGTACTGTACTCCTTCAAGAAGTTTAACATGCATTTTTTTCATGCAGGCTGTAACTTATATATAATGAAAGATTGCAGTACTTTTCATAAGATTGGGAAAAATCTTACACAGAAAAGATTTGCTAGCATTTCTTAATAGAAATTAGAATTGCAATTCCACATGTCATGAATTCATTTTTAAATTTGGTTCTTAACATGCACCACTAAAACTAACCCAGTTAAGTTTGAATAATAATTGAAATTGGATAAGAACCATATCCAATGTCTAAGCTCATTCTATATCCAGTTTATCTGCCTACTAGAAAACAAGTAATGTTTTTGAAGCCTTCTCAGCCACAGCGCCTATCAAATCTGTTAATATCATGGATCTATTTTATGTCAACTGAAATGGCCCAACTGATATCATTGTAATAAGGTTATATTTACTACAATTTTCAGAACATTTAAAAAACATTTTTTTAAAAATGAGCATCCTTATTTTAGTTGACAATAACCTCTCCACACCTTTATTTAATTTTTAGGTTTGGGCAGTGGTGAAATTCAATTTTTTTTACTACCGGTTGTGTGGGCGTGGCTTGGTGGGTGTGGCAGGAGAAGGATACTGCAAAATCTCCATTCCAGGGGAAGGATACTGCAAAATCTCCACTCCCACATCACTTTGGGGCCAGCCAGAGGTAGGGTATTTGCCGGTTCTCCGAACTAATTTTTTTTTTGCTACGGGTTCTCCAGAACCTGTCAGAACCTGCTGGATTTCACTCCTGGGTTTGGGCTACATAAGATTTTAATCTAAGAGGCTTTGCATTTCAAAGAGCTTCTTTCTACTAAATGCACACAGTCAAGAAACAATTATTGTATATTCCAACATGGCTGTGTATATATAAGCATCATGTGAATTGTAAATTGGGAGGCTGATGAAGGAAATTAAGCAGAATGGAACAGCATTTTAAGGAAGTAGATTTGACCATATTGTATCTTAGCAATGCAGTAGGTTGGATTTAGCACAAAAGTAGGCTTGAAATAAAGTCATTTTTATTCTGTTTCCAGGCTTAGTTTCAAAACTCGTCAGAGTTTTTGCCACATTGCTAGCATACTTGTTTTCTAATTTACACTGTTTACTAGGGCTCCACAAATGCTTTTCAGAAGTTTCTTGCTAAAGGAAATGCATTTATTTTTGATACATGGCACTGTTCTTGTACTGAATAAAGGGAGCTACGAAGAAATGCAAACTTTGTATATTAGTTTATGTGCATCCAAAGAAACTTCTAAAGAATCTACTAGGCTCCATATTTATACAGTATGCTCCTAGCTGATATAAGCTCCCACTCAACCCACTTCTAATGAGTTCTCAGTAGACAAGTATAGGATTAGGCAATTAAAGTATTAGAAGAGCATGTTTTAAAAGCAGTTTATATTTGATTATGATAAATTGTAGAAATCATCATGAGATGATCTGACCACAAGCAAGGGTGATTGCAAAATCTCTGTCGCCTCTATTTAAATCAGGAATACACCTGGGAAACAGAGCAGCATCTTCAAATTAGCTTCCCAAGAGTAAGCCTCATTGAAGTCAATGGAATTTACTTTTGAGTTAGCTTTCATAGACTCTCACTGAACAACTTTGTCTTAAATAGGTCTCAAATGCTCAGCTGTGGATTTGATGAGTGCAAGCAATAAATAAAAGCTGGAACAATATTAAGCACCATATTAAGAATAGAATTAGAATCTCTAAGTAAGGATCCAAGTATTGTCTTTGAATTCGGATAAAATGAAAAGCTGAAATGATAGATAACAAAATTATAATGAATTCACACATCAATACAGTCAAAACATGGTTTGTTTGGTTTTTACTTGAAACTAAGCCACTGGTTTATAAAACTAAATGTATAATATATCAGGTAATGTAAATCCAGCCATTTGTGGCTTAATAAACAATAATCAAAGAACAGCTGACTGTAATGTGACAATGCAGTCATTCTGTATTCTTCATTCTATGGTAGAGCTCTCTTCAACCAAGCCACAGTTTTATTGCAATGTCGCATAGTTGGTAACACTTAATGCAAGTTCAAATGAGAATTTTTAAAAAAGAGTGATAAAACAAAATACCATAGCTATCCTTTCAGGCAACATGTTTTTCATGTTAATGAAGGTATACTAAAATGTATAAAGATTAAAGTCTCTTAAGTCAAATATTCCAAGATAATGTAGCCTGAATGTAGCTTGAATTAGTGTCTTATGTTTGAGACAACGTAGTAAGGAAACTTCTGTTTGGTAGTACAACAATTCTTCCCGGTTTTCCAAGCTATTTAAAATGATAAATGTGATTATGTGAAGAATTCTTACATGTTCCCTGAGTAATGATCCACTACTGGGAGATTCCTGAAACCTGATTACAGAGACTATCTGTGCTTTCAGATAGTCTAGGGGAAAAAAAGAAGAGAAAGAAAGGGCATTTGACCTCTGTTCCTGTATGGATTTTCTGCATGCAGAAGTGACAGCAATCAGCACTAAGAGAAATAAAAAAATCAGGAAGTGGCAGCTCTTTATCTGAACACAGTGACAAAGCAGCCTTTGATTCCAGTCTTCACGTAACTATTGGATTTCGAGAATTGTGTTCAGTAGTCACCTCTCTGAGAGCAGCCTTAAAAGGTAGAAAACAACATGCAAGGATTTTTTTAAAATTTCTGTTCTGTTTCTCTCCCCCCCCCTCCCCCACCTCCGAGACTCTCTACTATTTCAAGAGGGAAATGATTTTAGTGATTTGTATCAGCTTCTTCTAATCTAGTGCCTCCCGATGTTTGGGTTTCTGCATGACTCGTCTTTTCTAGCCAGCATAGCTATGAATGTGGATTCAGGTCAGTGGTGGGATTCAACATTTTTTACTACCGGTTCTGTGGGTGTGGCTTAGTGACCACCTATTCGCCACTGCCCGGCTCCTGCAGCTTGGCGCCTTCAAAATGCCAGTGAATGGCGCTCTGCATGGCTGGAGAAGGGGGTTGTGTGAGCGGCTGTTCCGCTTCTGCTCGCGTGCCTCCCAGCCTCAAGATGCCCTGGCCCATCTCTCCCTGCAGAGCCAGGGCACCTCGGCTGCTGACATCCCAGCATGGCTTTTTCGGCAGCTTCCAACCTGAGTCTTCCGGCAGTGGCTGCTCTGGGCGTACGCTATATGGTTGTGGGCTGGCTGTCGGCAGAGCATACAACCATAGAGCGTACGCCCAGAGCGGCCACTACTAGAACACTTGGTTTGGAAGTCGCCGAAAAAAACATGCTGGGATGGCGGTGGCGGCGGAGGTGCCCTGGCTCTACAGGGAGAGCTGGGACAGGGCATCGTGAGGCTGAGAGGCGCCCGAGCAAGAGCGGAACAGCCGCTCCCACAACCCCCCTCTCCACCCATGCAGAGCACCATTCACTGGTATTTCAAAGGCGCCAAGCCACGGGAGCTAGGCGGCGGCAAACAGGTGCTCACGTGGCTTGGCGATACCCCTAGGTCAGTGAATGGCGCTGTGCCCGGCTGGAAAGGGGGCTTGCCGGGTGGCTGCTGATGAGCGTGGTCGCTTCATGGCTGTTGTGTTGCACTGCTGTGACAGCGCAACACAGCCATTTGCCCATGAGGCTGGGCCCGGCTCTTTGGGAGCCCGCTCGGAAGAGAGCAGCCACCTGGCAACCCCAAAACAATAAACCCCTCATAATAAGGCCCAAGCCATATTTTGTGTGTAAAAAGAAAATAAGATCCTGTCTTATTCTCGGGGAAACACGGTAGCTCTTTTCATATGAAAACATAAAAGTGTAAGGAAAGGTTCCCCTTGCACATATGTGCTAGTCGTTCCCGACTCTATGGGGTGGTGCTCTTCTCCGTTTCTAAGCCAAAGAGTCAATGCTGTCCGAAGATGTCTCCGTGATCATGTGGCCAGCATGACTAAACGCCGAAGGCACACGGAACACTGTTACCTTCCCACCAAAGATGGTTCCTATTTTTCTACTTGCATTTTTAGATGCTTTCAAACTGCTAGGTTGGCAGAAGCTGGGACAAGTAACGGGAGCTCACCTCATTACGCAGCGCTAGGGATTTGAACCGCTGAAGTGCCGACCATTGCAGTGACGTGCAGTCAGGTGAGGCAGGTGAGGCACAGCCTCACCACTCTCATCATGAAAAAAAAAGTAAATGGAAAAAGCTGAGCTAGTTGCTGCCTCACCGTGGATGACTCTGCTTAACCTCACTGGTGCTCCCCCTCCCCAAGTGTAGTGACTTCCTCCCCAGGCCCCCATTCATTTCTCTCTCACACACACACAGCTGGATAAAACTATATAAAAATCTAGCCCAGCTTCACTGATTACAAGTTTGAAAAGGCAAGGTGGCTCCACCTGCAATCAAACTACACTTGGGGAGGGAGAGCACTAGCGAGCACTGAGGAGACCACAGGAGGAGGCAGGAAGCCAGGCAAAGAGCCATGCTGTAGTACACACACTTCCCCCCAGCCTCTTTCTTTTGGAAGGCTCGGCTCGGCTCCCCTCCGGCTTCTCTGCCTCTCCTCTCACCCCAGCCTGCCAGCAGGAGGTGGTGGGTGGGCTTTATTGTGTTCCAGGCATTTCCCACCCAGACAGCAGGCTGCATTTGCAATGGTGGAGGTGTTTGGGAAAGGCAGCAGGGGAATGGGTGGGGGGATGGCAGAGGAGCTGCTTTCAAGCCACTGGAAAAGATATCCAATCCAACTTTTGTGTGTGTGTGGGGTTTGTTTGAGAGTGAGTGAGAGAGGGAAGGGGTAGGAGAGATAGTCCAATCCAACTTCTGTGTGTGTGTGTGTGTGTGTGTTTGAGAGAGGGGGAGGAAGGGAGAGAGGGAGGAAGGAGGGGAAGGAGAAGAAAAAGAAAGAAGGAGCAAAGGAGAAAAACAAATGCTGTCGCTTTAAATTGGAACTGAGTATGCCTGGCTGTGGAATTCTGGGAGTTGAAGTTCACAAGTCTAAAAATATTTGAAACCCAGCACTGTGTCAGTGCCTCACCAGCCATAAACCTCACCGCACGTCACTGGACCATTGTCATCGACAACTTCAGCATCTTAGCCACTGAGCCACCGCATCCCTATAAAAGTATAGCCGTGATCAATTTTCAGACCAGTTGAAGAGACACCTTTTTGGCAATTGTGAGATAATTCTTTTTATCTCTTTTCCATCTCCAACTTTGTTCAGTTTGTTCTCCCTTTGTTGAGTTCAATGTGTCTTCTGAACAATGGCAATGTTTACGGGACAAATTGCTCCCGTTAGCTGTAGTGTACAGTACATGAATTCTTAATTTCTCATCATAATGAGATGATGAATTTCTAGATATGGGAAGAAATTTGTCCAATTCATATTTTAAGTGGCACCAGCCAAATTTTGCAATGTTGATCCAACCTTGCATACAGTGGAATGGAGGTGGCCCAGCGTAAAAATGTTTATATAAGTAAAAAACAAAGTGCAGCTAACCTTAGGAAATCGTGCTTATACAAATGTGTGTTAGGTAAAACTGCAGAGAGTACAAAACAGTAGATACATTCAAGTGATACCCAAGATTTTTAACTTTTTAAAAAATCCAGACTGTGGAAGAAAAGAGACTATCCAAATCTAAGATGGGGAAGCTGTATAATGCAAACAGGTGTGACTAGATTTTTGGAATGGAGATGTGTCACTTCAAAGAACAAACAATTCATATTTCAATCTCTCATCAATAGAGAACTTTCGAACTTCCAAACAGTCAGAGTCTCACTTCCTAATGCTTGCCAGTAGAGAAGCACCGTGTTGTAGTCATAGTACTTCAAAACATCTGGAAGGCTAGTTTTCTGCATTGTGCAGTTTCTGCACCAACGTCAACACAACCAAAACATATCTCTACTATTAACCTTTTACATATACAAGATTGCTTTTATATTTATTAATCAAATTTATATAGTCGCCCATCTCACCCAAAGGTGTGGTGCACAACGAGATTAAAGAAGTAACAAAATAACACAGCTCACAAAACAACAAAGAAAGCAAACAATCCTCAAGCCTGGGGATATATTAAGAAACTTGGGAAATTTTGAATCCATTTTGATGTACGTATGTTTTCATGGGCAGAAAAGATTTTCTCTATAGTAACATTGATTCTTCCATACTATTTTCTGAGTATTTGTGCAATTCGGGGTTTATGCATGTAGACGTGACTGATTGGTTAGTCCCCACACTGGGAAAGGTAGTGAGATCAATGGACATTACTATTGGGATATTAGATTTGTTGAGATTCCAAACAAATTACTTAAAACCTAAGGGAGAACACCCTGACTGATCTGGTTTGAGATTGTCACTAAGAGTAAATTTTAAAAGGAAGTGATGAATAAGACCTTTCAAGAAAAGCCCAGCCTGATCTATTTGCTATAAATTAAAATCAGCGTTGCCGCTTTGCAACATAAGTAAAGTTAAATGGCTACGTTAGCAGATCTCGTTTTTGCAAAAGGGATTTGTGTGCATTTTCATCCAAGAGTCCCCATCGAGAAAGACGCTTCTGTCTAAGTTAAGAAAGAATAAAGGTTCATGATCCCTGCAATACCATTTTCTATAAAGAAAATTCCCCATCTTCTGCTACTTTTTAAGAGAAGGCCAACCTGAAGCCAGAGATTGTTCCCGCTTCAATCGCAATGTTTCTCTCTCATCTAATACACACAGCAGGACTCCTTGAAGGGTACAGATTAAACTGTTAGGGTTATTTGAAAAAGTGTCTGAAGGTTTTCTACTAGCCATAAAGAATTGCATTATAAAGATTTGTAAGTTGTAAGGGGCAAGAGATGGTCCCTTCTCTTTTGCTGGACCCCATAAAAGGAAGTTTCTTTTAATCACTGAAAGGTTCTTCCTATTGTCAGCCTGCAAGAACTTTTCCATATAAAGTTAAACAACGAGTTTTGGTTCAACATGTAGACCAGGAGAATACAAACTTAGTTCTTTCCAGATAGTTTTCTGCATCAAAAGAGACAAACATTTTAAGGGCAAGACAATAATGTCATCAACGTTGGCTAAGAAAGCACAGAGAGAATTAGGAAGACCTTTCTTTGTAGACGTAAATTAAGAAACTCCCACAGATAGCAGGTGCTGCAGAAATTCAACATGTTTCATTTTTGAAACTTGCTCCTATTTAGTTTTCCCCCCGTCTTCTTTTATGTCTGCTGTCTTTCTTTCCTATGGCATGTATTTATTTTTTTTAATTTAATAGGGTTGTGGAAAAACACCTCCCAGAGGAGAATCGGGAAAATACAAATTCTTCCTTTCCCATGTTTGTCTCTAGAGAGGTTTTAAGAGGTTGGCAAGCAGCAACTTTGTCATTCTACTCCTCACCCCTTGGTGAGGATTTCAACCCTTGGTGAGTGATAATCAACTAAGATGATTAAAGGCCTGGAGACATGAACATGTGAAGAACAGTTCCAGAATTTGACTAGTCTAGAGAAAAGAAGGACTATGGGAGGGGGCATGATAGCAGTATTACAGTATTTGAGAGGTTGCCACAAAGAGGAGGGGGTCAACTTATTTTACAAAGCACTAGAGGGCAGGACTAGAAACCATGGATGGAAACTAAATCAAGGAGAGAAGCAACCTGGAATTAAGGAGTAACTTTCTGACAGAAGAATTAACCAATGGGACAGCTTGCCTTCAGAGGTTTTGGGTGCTTCATCCCTGGAGGTTTTTAAGAAGAGACTGGAAAGTCGCTTGTCTGAAATGGTGTAGGGCAGGGGTGTCAAACTCGCAGCTTGCGGCCAGATGTGTCATGTGTTGGCCATGTCTACTCCCATTTTTGTGATGGAGAAAAAGTGATACATCATATGGACACCCCTGGTATATGGTCTCCTGTTTGAGCAAGGGATTGGATTAGAAGACCTCAAAGGTCCCTTCTGTTCTATTCTGATTGATGGTATTTGGGCTAAAATTAAATGCAAGTACTTCCCTGTAAAATAGACCATCTCCTGCAAGCCAACCAATGATCAATAGTAATGTATACAGCCAGAAGGGTGTACGGTGGTAGACTTGGAAGTTATGCTGAAGCTGGCATATATGCCTGTAGACTATGTTCTTTGAAGGAAGAAGCCACATGTGCAGGAATTGATGCTGGACAGCCAGGATGACTGATTGAACACGATAGGACAAAGAAGACCACAGGCAGAAATAGCTAAGAACATCCTGAAGGATGTCTGAGACAGAGATGAAGCTTGCTGTGAAGTGATTCACTGGATCTGGAATTTCCAAGAGAGAGAAATAGAATGATCCAGATTCTGTGTAAAGAAAAATTACATTAAAAGTAAAAGCAGACTGGAAAAGACTGAAGAAAACATTTCAAGAAGCAGTGTCAGATATTGGCAGAAACTACCGTAACTGGACTCCATCCTCAAAGCTAGGAAAAATACTAAAAAGCTCAGTAAATAGGCTGGCAAGAAACTACTTGGACTGTGCGAGTAAGACTTATATTAGCAAAACTAAAGTGCAACACTAAAGTTGAGAAACAGAGTCCTTTGAGACAGTGGTGGGATTCTTTTTTTTTTACTACCGGTTCTGTGGGTGTTGTTTGGTGGGCATGGCATGGCTTGGTGGGTGTGACCTGATGGGCATGGTAGGATATTGTAAAATCTCCATTTCCACCCCACTCCAGGGGAAGGTTACTACAAAATCCCCATTTCCTCCCAATCAGCTGGGACTCGGGAGGCAGAGAGTAGATGGGGGCGGGGCCAGTCAGAGGTGGTATTTAACGGTTGACTGTACTACTCAAAGTTTCTGCTACTGATTCTTCAGAATTGGTCAGAACCTGCTGAATACCACCTCTGCTTTGAGAATGAAGCCCTGTTCCCGCTTGTAGGCCTGCTTATTTTTAAGCCATCCAAAACAGACCCAAGGTAGCTTTGAGATGATACCAAGAAGGATGGAGCTAATACAAACAAGATATTGTACACTGGAAGAGTTAATAAGTTAGTTAACATTTGTGTAGGAATGAATATAATTAAATATGTTTCATGTATATGTTTATTCATCTGCTTGAACTTGTAGTTAAACAGCTCTTAAAAGCAAGATCAGATATATAACAACCATTAACGCCAAAGTAGACTATAGCATGAACACTATAAGCCAAGCTGTGATTTGTGTCCATTGGTTATATTCAAATAGTCACATTTTTCTGGTATTAAACAAATTTGATATGTAGATTCTAGTTCACACTGTAGCGTGTGTGAATGAGATCGAACCCCATTCATGGTTTATGCCTATGTTTCCTCATTTCATTCAACCACCCATCCACTAAATCTGAAGATAGCCAAGTGTGATGGGAATTTCAGCAGAATGTCAAACTAACTTTTCCAACTCTGATCTACCTGGACATCTTGCCTCCCTGCTATAAAGCAAAAGGGAATTAAAGACACCACAAGATTATGAAACTGTCTTTGATGTGTGGAATGACAGTCCAAGCACCA